>NC_040893.2:14190548-14263048 GCF_900634795.4 Betta splendens
CTATGTTTGGCTTTTCAAATATTTCGCCTCTCTAAGGCTCCGGCGTTTTTGCTGCGATGCTCAGAAATGCAGATTCACCAGCTGCTGCGAAGCGACACTCAGCTGTTTCTCCTTTATTGTCCCCTGACCTTTGCGGCTCGGAGGAAGTCGGCCCAGTGCATCGCGGGCGTTTTATGTATTCTCTGGCTTCATAATGTTGTTCTGTGTGGGCCCAGGGTTCCCCAGCTCACAGCCCAGCTCGTCTCTGCACTTCGCCGGTGCCAGTTACTTTCACACACTTTAACCCGGAGCTGCTGTTTGCTGAATCAGTCAGTTTTGCTGCAGCCGAGCAAATATCTCCCGAACAACTGGAAATCACCTGCTGTTGTTGCTGCTGCTGCAGAAACGCTGAGCAGGCAGGGGAGGAGGTTCAAGGAGCCGGAAAGACACCGTTTTAGGAAAGTCACAGCCTTATTAATCACAGCAATTAACACTAAACAAAACCATTTACCTACAATTACAAATTAAAACACCGGTAAAAGTAAGTAAATCCTTCCTAGGAGTGGCATTGACGTCACCGATAACTGACCTATAACTTCATTTGTACTTCTTGTGCATCACTGACGTGTTTCAGCTTTTAATTCCTCTCATTTAAATAATAATCTGCTCTGATTTTATGAATGCTCTACTTCTGCTGAGCATCTCTGATCTGCAATCAGCTGTTCCGCCGACTCTGGCTGCTAATTTACCGTGGCTGAGAGGCTTATGACGTCGTGCTGCTTGGAGGATACGAATAAAAAAAAACTCTACACACTACATCAGCTGTAAGAGGCTGGTTTGACGGTGCAGCGTTTCTGCAGCCAAACCAATGTAAACAGAGCAGCACATTATGAACAGGGCCTCGTCGGTGCTCTCATTACACGCTGTAGCAGACGTGCATCTGTTAAAATGACCCAGCTCGACGGAAACCTGTGTCTGCATGCACACAGAACCACAGAACCACAGAAGAAGAGCGAAGTGGCACTTGCTGATCTCAGTGATCAGTAGATGGCTTACCAGTGCAGCACAGCGTGCTCTTTGTTACGGCATCGATGTGGTTAAAGGCAGAACACATGCACATAAACAAATGTTCAACTGGAGCCGAGGCGTTTAAATCAGCTGGTTTCAACAAAAGGCCCAGAGCTGACTCGAGGCAGAGAAGCGCTGTAAACAACAAATATGAGTTTTGCAGATCTCGTGGAGAGGACGGACCAACGCAGTGAGTCGTGGCTCAAACTGAACAGCTGTGCCTCCACTGTTCCAACAGTGTGAATGCGATCGTGCTGTTGGGAACTGGACTTCAGAGCCTACATCAGTCCAGTCTCCTCAAATGGAGAAAAAAGCCTTAAAATGTAATGGGAGCGTCCCTATTTTGTTTCAGACTGGCTTCCTGTTACTTCCTGTATCACTGCTGTACTCGTGGCCTATCTCTACAGATGCCGCATGATAGCATTTGTCAGTTTGGATCCTATGAGACCTTTGCACGCTGGTCTCTGCTCCTTCACAGTTCGCTGCTCTGACAGTTCTGTCCGCGTGCAACGAATCACCTCTTAATTGGTCCAGTGAGAAACGGAGCCTAAATATCACAGGGAAATCTCACGTCTGGTCTCCTTTAGGTGCGGGAGCTGCTTTTATCTGCTCACCTCGCTGCCCCCCCCCCCCCCCCCCCCCCCTTTTTTTTCACAGCACATAGTTGAATGTTGTAGTTGAACCAAACTGATTCAACAGATTTATCGTTCTGCTCTTCTGTTAGAGACCGGATCTCATTTGTTCAGACATACCGTATTGACGGCATGATATTTATGTTGGTTTGTTAATAATTCAGAGCTTTATTTGGTTCTCAGGTTATTTAAGCCCTTGAATTAAATGTTATTTAGAGTGCAAATGAAGTGTGCTACAAGAACAGAAGAACGGCCCGACCTCGAGCTTTTCATCAACCCTTCACCACCAAAACAAAAATATTTATTCGTTTGCAGAAGTCACGAATAATCTCCAAACCTCAGAATAATTCTCCAGAGGGTTTTTTCAAATAGTCTTGGCAAACTTACCTTTCGCACGAGTTATTAAATTTCAGCCTGAATAACTCCTTACAAACCTTTATGACGATCTCACCCTCGACTGAGAATATGTGTATGTACTGTAATTGTTGGTGAAGACTCCGGTGACACCAGGGTCTGCGCTGTGGAGCGGAGGATGCTCACAGGTTACGCACTGTGCAGGTCGGGATTTGACTCCGATTTTAGATTTGTTTTACTGCAGGCGAACAGGATTATGAATCAGGATTGGGACAGGAGGTGAAGCAGGTGAAAGGAGTGGCTAATAGTGTTTGACAAAGATTTATCTTTGCACTTCAGAAGGTCAAAGTCAAAATTGATTTTCTTGACTCGCTTCTTCCAGAGCAACAACTTTGTGAAACACTAAATCACTTCCTGAAGTGCCTCAGATCTCCGTTAAAGAATGGGAGCGCGTCGCTGCTTAATGCATTGCCGTCACGTCGGTCCCGTCCAGATTCTAGAGATCACATTGTTTTCTTTGCTTTGTCTTGTGTCTTTCTTCACAAGGAGACTGTTGAAAACCAGTGTTTCATTTGTTGCTCGCTCTTCAACTAAGAAATGAGCTCAGTATTCGTAAGTGATGATTGGAGGGGTCCCGCGAGACACCAGATAGCGCCTCAGATTCTTTTGTTTCGGTGCAACGGCATTGATTGAATTGTGGTTTTTTTTTTTGTTTTTTTCGTCCTTCTGAGTTCACCGCGGTGCCAGATCTGGAGCTGCGCCGAGGCTCCGGAGCTGCGGGGGCGCTCGTCCGCGCGGCGTGGGCGCCCGTCTGCCGCCTGAAGGAGCGGCTCGCGGCCGAGAGGCGTCGACCGGGACGCAGATCAGTCGGATGCAGCGTTTGAGGAACTGAAGAACGAGGATCGCAGATCTGTGCGTCGCCCAAAGGCTTGTGACTGCGGCTGCGTTCCTCTCAGTCTGGGCAGCATTTCTCGCTTTTCGGCTCGTGCTCGTGCAGTGAAAGCCTTTTTTCCACCACTCTGGGCTCCTGCGTGTCCTTAGGGTCACTGTGCTGTGCACCAAGTCTCTACTGTAGGTGTCCAAGCAAATCCTCAGCCATCGTGCATGAGGCCGTGAGGGACACTTTGTAGATGTAAAATGTAAATAAAGGAGCGAGGGGACGGTCATTGTGATTCAGGTTACCTTCCTTCTGCAGAGGAGACTCTCAGCAGTCAGACCACATCAGCATCGTCTCTCCTGCTTTACCGCCTTTGACTTGCTTTTCCGCGTCTGACATCTTTCAGTTTTTTTCATCTGCTCCTTATACGAGGACAGAGAGAGAGAGAGAGAGAGAGAGAGAGAGAGGACTCTTAAATTCGGCGTATGTGTTTCAATGCGCATCCCAGCGCGTATTAATACGACTGTAAACCAGCACACACTGAGTGTCTGCTGGTCCAGCGGTCGTAGCTGGAACGGCCTCACGGGTTCCGTTGCGTATGAAACGTTACAGCATCGTCAAACTGCTGCTTTTCAACGTGTCAGTCAGTCGGTCACACAACATATTTCCCAGCATTAACCACATATTACACATTCACATAAGTGAAGGCAGATCCTGCTGTTTGTATTACAGCACTGCAGGGCTTCAACTGTCACTGAATGTTAAATAAGATCACACAAATAATACAAATCCTATTTTATGGACATTAATTGAACGCGTCTGTATGTTGTTTCTTAAACATCAGACCATGAAGCATGAAGCCTGGTTGTGTTGGTGAAAGGTGTTCGACTGAAGGATGCTGTTGTGTCATTTTCAGGCTGATCTGGCTCACATCATTTGCATTGGGCCTCATCTGCATATCCTCATGCATTATTGAATCTGATCATGCTCACGCTGTTAATCCCAAAACGACCACGTGTCCCCAGCATCAGTCAGGAAAACTCCAACCGGTGGTCGCTTTGAAAGTCCTGCTACGATAAATAGAAGACAGAAGACAGAGGGACGCCGGCTCCTCCTGTCAGAGGCGGACGCACAATGTTTTTGAAGGCCGCACACAAATCTGACAGCTGATTAAACATCTGTATCTCCAGACGTCCGCCTGTGTTTTTCCCTCTCCCCGTTCGTCGCGCAGGAGGCTCGACATGCGCGAACTCTGACCTCACGCGTGAACGCGAGGCGCACTCGCAAATCCAATTTATTCCTTGTTTGTCCGACGCGAGTGGGTTCGCCCGCTTCTGTGGAGCGCCGGGTTCCTGATGCGTCGCTGTGTGAAGGTGGAGGCCTGATCTCAGGGTTTCACCGCTAGGTCTGATGAAGACCACGCCTCACAATCAGGAGCCTGCATCAGGACCGGGCATCGGATCAGTTAAAACAGGAAATCCTGGCTACATCCTGTGACCTTTGACCTTTCCATGTGTCGTCAAAGCAGCTTGTTTCTTCTGCTACGGTGGCGTTCTCACTAAACGCTTTCCAGGAATCCTCACACTGCATTTGACACCGCAGGTACACGGAGACCTACGCGCAAGGAATTCACAAGTATTTTACCAAGAACTGTCTGTGAGTGAGAAAATCGCTGCTCGCTCTTGCTTGTGTCGACGCTGTGGCGTGGAGTTGCTCAGCCGCTGTTTCGCGCGCACGCAATGATCCGATAAATAAATGAAAGCTGTGGTTTCATAAGATCCGAGAGGGGAGAGCCGCCCGAGCGTGAGCTCGGCGCCGGGTTCAGAGCGATCCTGAGGGCGACCGCCTCTGGAGCCTGAGCCTGATCTGGACCCACACGAGAGGCGCCTGGCAGCTGCAGGCTCTGCCTCCTGGTCCACGTTTGGAAACTCCAGGAAACATAAATAGGTGAAAACTCCCAGAACGGCCGCTCTGTTGGGTGCGATGAGGTCTTTAGGAAGCGATTGGAAATTCTACTCAGGGAGAAGGAGAGAAGCTAATGCAGAAGTCCAGTGTTTGAAGTCCACCACCTGCTGCAGCTGAGCTTCTTCCTGTTTCTCTATGCTGCTGTAATGTTTCTCCTCTGTAGATTTATGACTTTCATAAACATCTGTAACACCTTCAACGTGGGGCCTGCGTCGTCTGGACACTTGTGTAGTCCATGGAGGCCTCTTCATCGGCTGAAGCTCCTAGTCTGGAGTCTCCCCGCTCATCGGAGCTGCCCTTTCAACACGATTCAGGCTCCTAATTAAAACAAATTCAACTTGATGTTAATTAGAGATCAGTTTGCGCCGCAACGAGAAGGCGACGAGCAGCCGCCTGATTGTCAGTAAGCTGTTTTTTATAATGTCGGATCCCTAATCTCGTCACATCTTCCCTAATGAACCTCGCAGTCCCAACACGCTAATGAGATGTTTTGACTCGGGTGTTGATGTGAAAGCGTGGTTTTAAAACCCAATCTACACCTGTGCCCTGGTAAAAATCACCGCGTTTTCGCGTCGGTTTCGTCCTCGCGCGCTTTACGTGTTTTGTCACACTTTGTGCAGAGTTGGAGCCAATATGAAGCGCTTTTAATTTGAAGTTTCAGCGACCTGGAGGAGGTGCAAGCAGCGCTTGTCAGTTCGGCCGTGCTTCTTGTTCTTGTCAGTATTAAAATCAATTCCTTTTTTTTCCGGCTTTATGATTGCTGACATTAATCTTCGCACAAAGCGCCGCTTCCATTTCATTTCCATTAAAGTTTCATTACAGATAACCTTAGCTCCCTTCAGGCGCTGGAACAAGCGCTGTCTTTTTGTTTACACGCTGTTTTATTGTTGTCATGCAGACTCTGATGGAGCGTTGCCAGGGGCTCGTTCTGTTACAGTGCGCGCGATGCGATGACACGTGACCTCTCGGCGCCGCAAACATCAACCATCTGCTTCAGAACGCGACGCGTCAGTGTGTTGTTAGCAAACGACCCCGTGTCACGGAATAAGCTTATTAGGGTCGACGCTGAACCGACGCTTCGCACACATTGTGATGCACACGCTCACTTTACTGTAATGGAGCCTGTGCTGTGTGTGCGGCCTATTTTAAAGGTGTGGTGGCTGTTAGAGTTTCTATTTTAGGCTCAGAGAGACGCAAACGACTAATTTCTGTGTGGACTTTGCACCGATATGTGGGACAAAAAAAGCAGGAAAAGCTGCTGGCAGCAACCGCAAGGAGCGGATTTACAATAAGCTGCAGAAACGTCATTCTCATGTTAAGCTAATGCTAATGAGCGTCACATCGTGAGAATAACTCACGATGCAGATTCGCTTACATTACACATTCACACCCGTTGTTTTTTTTATTTTTCCATGCGTAGTTAATTGTGTCTGATGACACCAGAAGATTGAGCGTAATCTGATTCTAATCAGTCACCTCATCATCAGGCCTAAAAGGCAGGTCACCTACTGCTGTTATGTGACTTTATTATCACAAATTAACTTATAGGTAGTGAAGAACATGCAGAGCGGACGGATGCAGCAGTGAAATAACTGATCACAGCTCAGATATTAAATTATAAATCATGGCTCTGTCCTCTGGTGATGTCTCACGTTACGGTCTCTGGTTTGGATTTGCCACGCCCCCTTGGCCACGCCCCCATGACATCATACTTCCTCCACTGCTTTAGGACTCCGGTAGCTTGTGGTTTTAAACTCTTGCACTGGTTCTGGTTCTTCACCTGCTGTCGGAGTTTTTTTCGTCTTGAAGCTCAGGTTGAATCGGTGAATTCCTCCACATGATCGTGTTTCAGTAGAGCTGTTTAAGGGACCAGGCCCACGTTTGCGTACTGATAACTCGTAGCTTGGAGATGTCATTAGTTGTGACTATCACTATACCAACAAGCAGTGATCACTAATCAAAGCTCAAAGCAGATGTGCGTAATTCCCCCAGTGTTTTAAATCGCTTAGAAGCCAAACTGCAGTCTGACACTAATGAGCTCTTAATTGAGCTGTTTTAGAGCATTTTAGTGCTACAGTATGACACACGCTGATGCAACAGTGGAGGAAAGTGTTTCAGCCCACTTTCATTTCATTTAAATACTTAAACGCCTCGATGTGTGTGGAAACTGCAAGCTAATCAATGGAAGGTGAACTGAAGCGCTTGACTGTGTGAAGGTGTGAGAGAGTGTTGAACACTGGAAAGGTTAAATATTGGCCTTTGGTGTTTCATATTAACAGGACGTCACAGGTGACATTAACTGAAACCAAGTGACAGTGTCTCTTTCCTGAAGTACTGTAGATTTTTCTCTTCACCAGTTTGTTCATCATCATGATGGTGCTTATGGTCTATGGCAGCGGGTCTTAACCTTTTTGGAGGTACATAGATCTATGTTTTACTGGAAATGCATTAACATCACTGTGTTCAAAGAACAAAACCGATGCAATGCATGAACTTACAAATTACATACAGAATTTTTCACAAAGACATGACCTTTTGTAATGCTACCGCGCTAAAATTGTTTTATTTTTTACCTTATGTATTTCAATAATGAACCTATTATTTAACTTCCATTAGGCTACAATAATAATGAATATTACCTGTTTTTCTTTTACATGTTTTTTAACACTGTAATGTCCGACACCACATAAGCATCGCAGCAGCGGCAAAAGGATTTGTCCTCATTCAACAGGTTGAATCTGTCCCTGAAACGTGGCATTAGAAACCAGAACACTGCATCTTTACGCTGATCGTCAACCTCCACACATCCACATGCATCCAATGACGTCTTCACCAAAGAGCGGCTCATTGTCGTTCTGGTCTCACTGTGATAAACACGGAAACGCTTCACATGAGCGGTCGACCGTCCGCTGATCCTTCTGTCCGTTCGCACGTGGAGCCTAATGATTTATTTATGGGAGTCACCAGATGAAGGGCTTCAATAATTAAAATGATACGAGTGAGAGTTGGACGGAGAGGACGCGTTGGCGAAGCCCCCGGTGGGGAAGTAAGCGTCGCTGCGATTCATCTTCCAGACGTACTGTCGCATGAATCATAAGCATCGGATTGAGCCACTGGAGGACACGTTGTAAAGTCTATCAGTGACTTTTGTATCCGGATAAATAGCTCTTACAAACACGCGTGTCAATCAAATGATGTGAGCGGCATCTGTGACAGGCAGTTTTCGCTCTCATCCAGCTGCCCACACACCAGAAATGGGAGTCATCTTTAATGATGTGATACTTAGTATCATCACGTACTGCACTGTGTGATGCATGAATTCATGGGTTTGTGTTTACAAACCTGTCGCCTGCAAACGTTACCCTGCACCAGCTGATGACTTACAGTATCCCGGTTTTTGCGTGATGCAGATGATGCTACTGAACGACATTTTGAATGAGGACGTGGAGGCATCTCTTTGTTGCACTTCTCATCACATTTTGGGTCTGACTCTGTGCGGCTTTGCCTCTCCAGCTCAACGGATCTCCCTCCCTCCCCCGTCTTTGGCGGCTCTTCTTCAAAGTGGCTTCATTGATAATCTCTTTAGACAAAGAGAGAGTAAAGCTGCGCCTCCTTGGCTGAGTGTCGCTGCCTCTCGCTGCAGGGTTATCTGCCGAGCGCGAGCTGCATGACTCCCCTGAACTCCCATCATCCGCGGGACTCTTACATCACCGCTGAAGTGCACTTGAAACACATTTCAAAGCCCGAGCTTCCACCGGCTGAGAAATGCGCCGTTGTTTAATTGGAGACATATTTATAGCGTAGTGCAGGTTTGCATTGAGCCAGAGTCTCCTCAGCAGGTCTGTGCATTTATTTTTATTGAAAGCCTCAAACGTTGACACATTTCTATAGAATCCTCTCACTCTGTTATTTCATCTTCCTGCTTGTATCCACACGTTTCCACTAATGTGTTTTACTGAATTAAAATCAGGCTGTACACAAACACAAACAGAACCGAAATCATCATCATTCTTTATGGGAGGAAATATTTAAAACAAATGTAATCAATGTATATTTGATTGCCATGTTTATAATCAATGCAATGCGATAAAAAGTAATCTGAGTGCATTAACCTGCAGAAACGTCTCCACAGCTTCTTCCCTCAGAGCCTCTTATGTTATGACCATTTAACTCAGAGGACGAATCAGAGCCATAGTAGACGTGTCTGTAGCAGTTATTCCGAGGACTCCTGCAGGGTTTTCTTTTGACTGACTGATGACTGAGTTCTGTTTATTTCTAACACTATCAGCCAATAATCATCCACAGTTGAATAAATAATGTCGCTTTGAAGGCTTTGACTGAAACGTGTCGTATTAGAGCCGCAGTTTGATCTCGTTATTGTCATTTCGCTCGTCCGTCTTCTCGGGGACTTTGTGAATAATGCTCCGTGTTCAACTCTTGAATCACACTGAAGAGTTAAAGCGTAATTAGACGCATGCTGAGAGCACAAACAACAACACTCACGTACGTCCTGCGACGTGCTGAGAGCCGCGGCTCAGATGTGGACCGGGCCCGGTTCTGATGGCGCGGGTCACGCTGGCTGTGGAGTGAGGCACTCTGTGGACCAATAGATGTGAAGATTAGGTGGATGCGTGTCTATAAATGTCCTGAAGGTGACACGATGCTAAATAGTGATGCGATTCTGCCGCAACTGTTGTAGGACACTTCCTGTGAGCTGCCTGTGGTCCTGAGGCTGCTCTCTGCAGTGGAGCCCTTCTGTCAGCATTCTGTCAGCATCCCTCCTTATGCTGGAGACGCACACAGTGGGCCGGAGCCACCGTCGGGGAGGCGCCGCCGCTGTATGACTTCATAAACTTTATATTTGCTGTCACTTTGATTCAGTGGGGAACTAAAGGCCGTCCTCCTCAGGCCGGCGGCCTGAAACGACAGAGCCACTCCTCGGATAAATCACACTTTATCCGATGGCCGGCCTCCGTGCAGCTGGAGTCCACCAGCTCCTTTCACCAACAGGAGGAACGGGCTGGTTAAAGGTGGGAGCGGCCACTAGAAATACCTACAGACATTTAAGAGATATATCTGACCAATGCAGCTGTGTTCTGTAATGATCTGAGTGCCCACACACACACACACACACACACACATTAGCAGAGGCTGATGCAGCTGGCTGGCAGAGAGGCGTCCATTACTGAAGCAAGTGGCATTAAAAGCCTCCAGCTCTGTCCGAGGACGAGGAGCAGCCTGTCACAGCAGGGGAGCGAGAGGCGATTATCCGAGGGAGAGCCGGGACAGGTGAGGCCGCCATGTTCCCACACAAAGGCTGCTTCTTCCCCCGTGCGAGTGTCTAATGGCTCATAATATGACAGTCAGACGCACACGCCGAAGGTGAAAAACAACAACACACCCGTTCTAATGATCAACGCGGCAGTTCGTGGTTTGCCAGCTCGGTGCAGGCGGAACCGTGAGCACCGCTCTCCGCTCCTCAGCCTTCCTTCGGGCAGTAATTCAGGCAAACAGGCTGATTCAGTGGCTCCTCCGAATAATTTCATGCGGCATTTCTGACATCAAGGGAAAAGCGGAGTGTGAGAAAGTGCGATCCGCACAGACAACAGCCACAGCTCCTCAGTAATTATAGAATAAACTGATTTGATCCACTTCAACAGCTCCACTCCTAATGTGATTATTATTTATTGATTTCTAAGCAAATCTGCGTCACGTTATCAGCGAAAAACAAAAAGCTGAGCTGGTGTTTCATTCAGAGCAGTCGCTCGGGGTGTTTCATCTCTCTAATGCTGCCACCCCAGGGTTCTGCAGGATTACATGTGTTTAGAGCCGCTCAATGAGCGTTTTACACCGCGGCTCCACCGGGGACACCGGCGCCTCTGGACTTCACACGTTAGACTTAGAACCGCCGGCTGAGGGAGGCAGGCGGCATAATTAAGTAGCAGGGGGCAGAATGTGTTGGTACGGTGGGTGCTGTTAGCGGGTCCTGTGGAAAGATGGACCGGTGCCGCTTCACCGCGCTGATGCCAGAACACGAGCACGGGGCAGATTCAGTTTGTGTGATTTAGACCTGTTACGAGGAAAACATCGCAGGTCCTGCTTCCGCAACCAGCATAGTTGTTCTATAGAGTTCCACAAGGCAGTGAGCACTCTGACAGTTACCGGGCCGCTCAGCGCCGGCGGGACCACCGGGTCTCTGTGGTCGTCTCACACACGTGAACCGAGGCCTCGGAGGCGTCTTTCTCATTTAAGGCCGCTCTCTCCGGAGCAGCTCGTGCGCTGACCTCAGATCTGCTCCACTGGCCCATTTAATGGGCGCCTTCAATTACAACCTTCTCTCTTTGACTCGCTTCAAACGAAGGTTCCGACATTTCTCCGTATTTAACTTTGACAAACGACGCCGCCGATGCTAAATGTGCTTATTGTTAACAGGGTAAAAGCGAGCGACAGTTTCAATTTCAATTTTAGTTACATAGCGCTAAATCACATGTGATGAACATCCCAAAACATCCCACAATGCATCTGTGCGTGCCACACTTTAAATTCATGCCGCTCGGAGACGCGACGTGATCTCTGTGACGCCGTGTGAAGTCGCTGTTTTCCTCCGCTTCTCCATCAGCTGATCCCCCCCCCCCCGGCCCGTGTTCTGTCAGAGCCCGCGGGCCGGCGTCCTGTCAGCGGCCGTGAAGGGAGCTGCTCTTCACATCCAGACTCCCCAGACGGAGTGAGAGCCACCTCCGTGTCCCGTCCTTCAGCCCGGGACGCGTCTCTGTCTCCTTCAGTGACGCTGCTCAGCTGCCTGCGTCGCATCAGGACACATTTGAATAGGACACATCACGGGCGTTTAGGTTCCTCCGTGAACAACATTGAGAACCGACACATATTCTGACACATATTTAATATATTGGGGTGTGAAGATTACTTAATTCTCTTGACGTTCGCATTCATCTCACTCTCCTCCATTTCAGCCGTGCTCTTGTTTTTCTTCCGCCACCTGCTCCTTTATTCTTTATTCTTCTTCCTGATCAGCGACAGTCAATGCGCCGTCAAGTCAACACGCAGCTCCTTCTGCACAGAATAACTCAGTAATGAGTCTGAATATGCAGCACGGTCGGCGCAGGCAGTAAATGGCTTCAAGGTTAAGTGCACTTTTCCTCTGTGTATAATTAATGGAAAGATTGCAGGCGCATCCAAATCGGGGGCTTGTGTTATTCCAGTTTTGATGATACTGTAGCTGCTTTTACTCCAGGATGTGACGTTCAGATCAAATGTTCTATACACCAGCCGTGCCAGGAAGCCTTGACTTTGGAGGATCACCGGCTTTACAGGGAACATTATAATCACCTCTAATTAGAATTTCCTCAACATTAGTGACAAAGTCTGAGATAAACTCTGCAAACTCGGCGTTCAATGTTTAATGCGGTTCTAAACTTAGCTGCAGGAGGAGGAGAGGGCAAACGGGGCAGGGAGCGGTTCTGGCAGCTCAGTCTGTGCTGGAGCTGGACTCGGCTCCACTCTTCCTCCTCGGCCGGAGGAGGAGCTCAGGTCTCACTTCTGATGCAGGATTACGGCTTGTTGTTGGTCTCTCGCCGCTATTTATTCCTCGGCTTCTTTTTCTCTGTCGCCACTAAAGGATGTAGTAAATGAGCCGTTCTCGCTGTCCTCCCACTTTCTCTCCTGGATTCAGCACCTCTGTGTTAGACGCAGGTTCTGCTCAGCGTTTTCCACCCACACCATCCAGACGTGTGTGCTCCAACTACTGCACGTCGGAGACCACCTCTAGATCAATGCTGCGTTTGGCTGCACCGCTGTCCAACAGACTCGTCATCGCTATCATTATTTCACATGCTGCCATTTGTGTTTTTCATATCAGTGTTATTTTGTGTGTTTTCTTTCTGTAGCTTGTTTAAAACGCCACTGAAGAGACCACTGTAGATGATTCCAGATAAGTCATGTGTTGATATTCACACCAGTGACTCATCATAATGTTACTGGGAAGCTGAAGCAAGGCTCATCTGCCCATTAAAACTGGATGTCGGTGCATCTTACGCTGCAATCTTACGTTGGAGCCACTTGTTGCTTAGAACTCGAGAACCTCAAATCAAAAAGAAACTAAAATACGGACTTAAGAAACCATTAAACACAAAGCCAGCGACCCGCTCTGAAGGCAGAGCTGGTTTTAGCCGGACTGGGATGAAGTTCCACATCTAAAATCACAGTGATGTGGAGCTAAAGACAGAACTGCCTGTTAAACTAACAAGTCCACGGAGACCAAACAGTCCTGTGGTCGTACCACAGCTCAACATATCCACGGGCTCCGTCACGCGCCGGCTCCGTTTACTGGGATCCCTGTATGCAAACTGGTTTAAATGGGAAATGAAATGTAACATAATAATAATTAGAGAGAACCCGTTTTTTGCTACAGTACTGTATGTGGCCGACTGGCTCAGACAGGCACCACAGGAGAACAAGCCTCACTGCTACACAGTTTATTTCATCCACATATAATCACCAGCCAAATGAAGTAAATATATAAAAAAACACATTTTTATGGCGTTTAAGAGCAGCTTGGTAAGTTATTGTCTCCGCTGCTTTATTCTGAAAAGGATGCTGCTGGACCAGAAACACCTGGCAGCGCTTCCACACGGCAGCTCCCGCGCCACGAGTGCTGGTAAATGAGATCCCCGGAGCAGCGCGGAAGCAAACATTTGGTTCCGTCTGAGGACCGTCCATCAAGCTCCTCCGGGGACGAGGAATCAAAGAGGAGTCTCTGACGGGAAACAACGGGAAGCCGAGTCACAGACGGCTGGACGCAAAACAAGACTGATCTCTCAATCAGTGTTCTCCTGTTCTCCAATTTACCCGTTCCGCTGAGGCGCGCGCACCCAGGCTCGAGTCGCCTCTGAGAATCAACAGTTTCACTTCAACGATCGGGACGACAAACAACCGCGAACTCTACGTGTTTATCTTCTCTGGAAGTCCGTTTAACCTTTGCTTCGTGTTATAATGAAAATAACATCTTGAGCTCCGAGTCAAAAATGCAAATCAGCAGCGATAGAACGTGTAAATAAGGTCTCCAAATCGCAATATTAAAAAAAAAAAAAAAAAAAAACATTTCTCTCCAAACGGTTTTTCTTTTTTTTTTCTTCTTTTTATTCTGAACGCAGCACACATGCTTTTCCCCGTGTGGATCCTGTGTCCGGGGGAGAATCGTGGTCGTGGCGCCGAATGAAACGACTTGGATTTGTCCAGATTAGTTCCGCCGTTCGCTGTGAACCATGAAACAGGCTGTAGCACAGTAAGAACACGGTGACCACACACGCCGCCCCCCCCCCCGCCCCCCTGCGCTCAGAGCGCCGGTAGGGGGCGCTAATGTCCGCGTGAAGCGGACGAGGAAGCGGCCACGGAGGCTCCGGCTCCTGCGTTCACCCACACAGTTCGGTTCGGGCTGGGGTTCGGTCCTGCGCTCGGCTTCACCTGCAGCGCTTCCTCTGCTGGAAATTAGCCGCCGGAGACGCAGCGTGGTCGGGGAGGGCGCGGAGCTCCTGCACCGGGTTCGAGGACACCATGCGTTACTTCTGGATACACGCCGCGTGGATCCCCGGCGTCGCGTTCCTCTTTGGATTTCAAGGCAAGGGGTCGTTTCATTCTGTGTTCTTCCTGTTTCATGTCCTGACGTTTCCCACTCAGACGCGCCGGAGTTACAGGGAGATTTCAGCCACGGCGGATGCTTATTGCGCGCGTGTGCGTCTGAGTTGTGAAGGTACGTGAAGTGACCCCCCCCCCCCCTCCTGAAAACACCTGCGCTGCCCGTAGTCAGCGCCGCAGCAGGACTCGGTCTAAATAAAGTTAGTGACGAGCGGAGCTGCGGCTGACAGCGGGCTGCGGGGAGAGAAGCGGGGCGTGCGTCACGCGCTGACGGTGCGGTGACAGCTTCTGTAGACGGCGGGGACGCGCGGAGGCTGCCGCTGTCACCGTTTACTCCGCGCGTGGACGGCCGGGGTTCGGGTTCGGGTGCGTGGGTTCGGTCACGCCACAGGGCGGATGACAGGCGTTTGGAAGATAATTGGGACCATCAGCGTTGGTGTCCGGGGCCGTTAGAAACAGCCTGGTTAATTACGCTCTTCGCCGTGACCACGTGGTGTCACGTGGTCGTTTGGACCTGTTGGGTCGTTCTGCATTGTTGTTTAGCGAGGGGCACAGAGAAACAAAAGCTCTGGTAGTAATAGAAGGACAGCGGCAGCGAAGGACGGCTGATAGATGAGTATTTCCCTGCTTTCTTTCCCGCTCGTGTAATTAAATGTCAGCCGTAAGTGATGATGCTCCACGTGGGCTCAGCGAGAACCTATGGATGTTTGCAGTGACAGGACGGACACGGCGATCGATCAGCTGATGCGGCTGATTCCACGAGTGTGAGACTGAATTAAACGGGGCGGAGATCTACTCTCCTCCGTCTGCACGGGATCCTAAGAGCGGTTTGTTTGGGACTGGTTGCAGCGTAGAACCAAATCAAATAGACTGGCTCCGTGTTGACATCTGCTCTCCGCCTCCTCTGTTCGAGCTCCGTTCAACCCATCGGGCTCAGACTCTTCCCTCCTCGCCTGCGCCTTTAAGAACACACTTCACTTCTCGCAGCGGGGTCCGACTCTGGCGCCGGGACGTGCTAATGAACTGACGCACTAATCAGCCTGAGTCTCTCCAGTGGAGCTCGCTCTCGCTCTCGCCTCATCCTCCATCCTCTTTTTATGTAACGCCTGCGTGCGGCCCATTGTTTGGCCCCAAGGCTGTTTTTTTGTGACGCCGGCTGGAGTGGCGCCGCTCACAGCGCGTGGGTCAACGAGGACGCTGCGGAACCGTTGGTGTCATGGCGGAGCAGCGGGCAGCACCTGGTTCTGGGGAAATAAAGCAGGTGTCGCGGCGTGAATCAGTCCAACCACCTCCCAGGAGGGCGCCATCATTAAGAGCGGACTCACTCTGCCTCCTTTAGTGCCAATAATGATTTTTATCTGCTGAAAAAACCCCAACAGCTATGCTTTATTAAACTTTTAAACTCCCCATCATTACCTCTCCCACTAAATCTCCTCTCTGAGTTTTTAAAGCCTTTCCTCTCATTACTTCCTGCTTCTCCGTCTCCTCCTCCTTCCTCGCTGCTTTATTTATGAACTCTTTCTTGACTCACTTTCTTTACTTTCCGTCTCCTCTCTTACTCTGCGGCTCTCGTGATTTGAGCCCATTTTTTTTATCCCTCTCATTTAAATCTACGCTGGGACCCCCCCCCCCCTCCATCCCCAAAGCCGCCCGACAGTGGCATCGTTAAGCTGCGGTGCAGCCATTGTTCCCTTCGAGGGCAGCGCTGGAGCTCGTCTCTGCACGGAGGTGTTCGTTTGCTCAGACTTCCTCTGGTTTGAATGTTTGACTCTCCAGGTTCATCACGTAGTGCTCGACGCCAACGTTTGCCTTCTTGTTTAAAGAGTCCCGGTGATCGGCTTCTCGTTACCAACTTGAGCAAATAAGAAAAAAAAAAAACACCCAACAACACTTTTGAAGATTTCTAGTCATCACAATATGAGAGTATGAATTCCTCCCTGTGTTTGACTTTGCATCAATTTTGTCTGTTGTGAGACACAAAACAAAGCTTGACTTAATTTTGGGAAGCAGATTCACCAGCTCTTTTTTCACAAGGAACATTTAAAGAGAAACCGCTTGTCTTCGAATCGCTTCACCGCTGCTTCAGTTGTGAGCGAGCTGGAGGAGCTGCCGCTATAAAACATGCAGCTCGTTGGCGGATGAGGCTCATGGAGCCATCTGAGACACACAGTGTGTGGATGAATGGTTCCTGCGCCGCTGCTCATTATGGATGGTCGTCCGTGAGGACTCCCAACCTCACGTACAGTGTGTATCAGCTTTTGGATTCCATCCCATTGATTCAGGGTGTAGAGCTGTACCTGCTGACTCCCCTCAGACTGCTGCCTTTATATAATCAGTGTGATTATTCTATGTGGATGCTGAGTCGCTTTATCTTCCTATAATCATACTCTATTATGTTCCACTAATAAGGCGAGGGCTTCAGCAGAGCTCAGAGCAAAGAGCAGTTTGGAGCATGTGGAATGAGGCATGAATGCGTCCAGATGCCTTCGGATCTCCATGATTCCGCTCCGCGACGGCCCGAGACGCACGCGGGTAAGAATCAGCCGCGGGATTTAATATCTGACAGCGGAATGAGGTGTAGATGCCGCCGTAATGAGAAGACGTTCAAGCCTTGTCGGGTTAAAGGATGAATCCAGCGGCGTGAAGTCCAACAGCACCAACGTCTTCCTCCTCCAGTCGCCCACGGTCGGTGGCGCGTTACCATATTCCTGACACCGACCTAATGAATTTCTAAATGTTTGTTCCGTCTTTAAAGAGTCAATGAAATTAGAGGTGAGCTTGTTTTATGGGATTACAGGATTAAAATGTGTTTGCTTGATTTGAACGTTCACCCGTTAAACACATTCACACATCCCGTTCCTATTAATCCCCCATTCAGGCGCGTAATCCTGTCGAGGAGAACGCGTCTGCAGAGCGCCGGTGGCGTCCAACGGCGGCGGAGGATTAAAATGTCAGCGGCGAGCGTTCCAGCGGCCGCTTGAGGTGAACGGCATCTGGAGCATCTGGAGCCGTGGGGCTGACGTTCGTCCATAGGGTGGTTTGAAATGGAAACGGAGACGAAAGCGGGAGGTTTTACCCTGATGAGGGTAATGGTTTTAAGGGTTGGGGGCAGTTAAAGGACCTCTGTGGTGTAAAGAAAGTCAGGAGGAGTTAATGGATGCATCCGTCTTCTCTCTCAGTCATGATTTACGTACACTGTAGAAGAAGCTGCGATTGCAGGACAGTGATTTTAGGGCTTCAGCTTTAATTCGATTTAAATGTCTCGACTTCAGTGAAGCTGAATACTTTGACGTTTGATGGCGTTTTTTTTTTTTTTTTTGTTAAGACGCAAACCTTTGGCCAATGAAAGCTTTCCGTCCCTTCGTCAGCCGAGCGGTGCAGGTCTCTCTCCGTCTGCAGACGCGCCGGCTCAGGCATCGATCGCTGCTCTGTTCCCTGTCTGTGCCGTGACCTTTCCGCACCCGCTCTGTGGCTTTGTGCTGGGACACCTTTGTGTCGGGAGGCGCCGTCACGCCCCCCGCCGCGCCGTGGGCCCCGCTCGGACGCCCCGCCGGCCTCCTCCAGACCCGCACGCAGACCCCACGGCCTCCTCTCGGCCTCAGGGAGGATCCACTCCTCCTCACGCCCCGTGTGACTGTACAGAAGTCGAGGAGATTTTCCATCTCTTCCGTTTCAGTAATTGATGCTGTTGTGAGTAAATATTATTATTTTTCCTTCATGGTTCATAGTTTCCGTCTTTTCACTCCGCTGTGCATCGCCGTGATGTCTGCAGAGGTGATGGCAGCCAAGATGCTATTAGCATTACTTACGCATCGATTAGTCTTTTATTATGATAATTGCCGCGTCTTATTTTATTTGTGTATTCTTTTCTTTTTATTCCACTTCAGTTCATCTTCTCCAGTCAAGTAGTAAATCAGCAGTAAATCATGTTTGGCTGCAGTTTAGTGCATCATCTGTTGCTCCAACTAATAAACACCGTGGAGACACTGAGTGATGCTTTAAGCCGTATATCAAAACTTTCATTATTTAACATTTAATGTTTATGGATGTACACATGGACGTGTATTAGTTTTAAAGCTTGGGCATAAAGAGACACCTGACAGGCGACAGCCCGCCTCCCTCCCCCTCATCCTCTTTATGTGTCCTCTGTGACGCTGGAGATTCAATATAAGACAAACAGTTATTAGTGAAAGGCTTTAGTGGGGGAGTGTAACACTTCACTGAATTTGCCTTAATGATCTCATTTGTTGAGAAGGAATCGACTTAAGAATCATTTTCTACTTCTGGAAAATGAGCCGGTCTCATTTTCGCCTCTCCTGTGGTTTTCACACGAGAAGCTGTTCTTGGTGAGGGCTCCTCCGAGGCCTCGCACATCCCTCCCCGTCTCCGGCAGGTACTGCTCCTTTTGACGCTCTGTTCTCGCTGCAGGTGTTCTGCTTGAACCCCTCACGCGTCTCCGCTTGACGGCGGCGGCTGTTTAATCGTCGCCGTGTCACGTTTCCTGGCGCGTCGACTCGGCGGCCGCTCGTCCCCGTCTGTTGCCGTGGCGACGTCCGGCTGAGTGGAGGGAGAACGACGGCTGTGATGTCACCGTGACCTCACGGGAAGCGCAGCGTGACATCAACCGGTGGCGCGTTTTAGTATTTCCACGTGAAACCAGGGAGACGCGTGTTTGATGTGCAACATAACTCCTCATTTTGTGGTTGTCAGTGATCAGTCAGGTTTTATTTCTGTCATTCGAGATGAATTGCTTTAAAATGAATGTTGAAAATGTCACGTCTGACTCAAATATGAATTTAATCAAAGTTGATAACTTTTCTTTTTGACTTCTCCCTGTTAAATCGAAGCAGATGCAACAGTCTCCTACTCTCTTTAATAAGTGATGTGATGTTTTCCACACACACACACACTTTACCCAATACCACGTCAGTCTCTGTAGATTTATTGAGCTGTAACTTCATAACTTACTGTTGGTTCTGGTTGCTCTGGTGTCTTTATCACACCTCAGGTAAAACATCATCTACTGTACGATATGCTTTTTTTTTTATAAAATGCCAAATTTCATTAATATAAATACAAATTAACCTCGGAAGCTGTTCACCCTTCGTGTGCCTGTGTGTCAGCGCGGAGCCGTGTGTCTCTACAACCACAGTAGGAGGTTTACACGTCGGTGGCGGCGTTATTAGACGATAACTCAGGTTAAAACACTGTGATTAATGAATATCCTGCATTTCCACGCGTTGCACCCACACATGGCTGATTACGGTGCTTCTGCGCCTGAACCAAAACACTTGCGCTGGCCGCCGCGCATCCATCACCATCTATCTAATGTTTTGTGAAGTTCATCAGCGCGACACTAGAGGAATGTCAATGGCGGTCAAAGCAGCCATTTGCCTCGTGACGCATCGCTGTTTTCTGCGCCGACGCCGTGTTATTATTTTCCCTCCGTGATGAAACCTCTAACTCTGAGGTTCTGCCGCTCGGCGCGGCGCCGGGTCACTGGGCGCCGTGGCCTCAGGGTCGTGGCAGGATGCGTGGACGGCCCCCGCGGGCGCGTCGGGCGCGTCCTCTGAGCAGCTCGACGCTCGGCCGTCCTCTGCTGCTGTCTCCGAGCTGTCAGCGCTGTCACTCGGCCTCTTCGGGGGTTGGAGCAGCCTAACACTAACGCGGTGAGTGAGTGACGGGTAGGAAGTGGTCTGCAACAATGGCGTCAGCAACACGGCTGCCGTGCTTTTTCCTTTATGACCGATAATTATAATCAATTGCTTTGAAATCAGCTTAAATATAAACACTTGGAACAGATGAATTAGTGTAAAGCAGCTCAGCTGAGACAGATGCTATTCTTCTATTGTAAAGGAAAATATTTAGTCTTTGGGCAGAGCATACACACACACACACACACACTGATATCACACCTCCTCCCTTGGGCTTTAGTTATGGGAATACAGCCATTAATTTAGTGTAATACATTCATATAATATGTAACTTCAGCCTTTACAGGCACACTGTCTCATGCCACAGTAGCAGCATTAACACGTCTGGCCGCTCCGAGCACAACGTGAGTTGTCTTGGAGTCATTGCCCCCCTAAGGAAATGACTTCTATACGGTGGGAGTTGAAACTGGCATCTGTTGCAGTATTATTATAAAAAAAAAAGGAAAATCAGCCTGCCATGTTGCAATTAACTCTATTTTTGTACTCGCTACAATTAGCTTGTCATAGATGACGGTTAACACGCAGTGATGGTTTAAGCGCCTCTGGAGGTTCAGCCCAGCTCCTCCAACTGAAAGCAGGCAACAGGTTAGCGTTAGCGTAGCCGCGCGGGCGCATTCAGCCTCAACTCAGAGCTGATGCGTTTGCGGTCGCTGTCCGTGGTGCTGAAGCTTTGGTCTCACCGGTTATTGTGCTGACATTCATTTCAAAGGCCTCCTTCGCTCTGTGTTCATAAAAGCAGCTGGCAAACCATGTTCCACTGAGAAAACAATTAGGACTATATAGAGCAGCTAATTTGTAGCAAGCGGAGTGCTGTTCTTTTCTGCTAACTAATTGCGGAGAGTGTTAGAAGACAGTGGAAGCTGTGAAAGTAAATGGCACCTGACCATTACTGCTGAGAAAGAGCAGTGTAATAGGACCTTGTAATTGACTGTGTGCTCTCCCTGTTTCCGTTCTTTCACCTTTCTGTAAATCTTGGTTAAAAGCAGACAGCAAAGACTATGACTCCAGCGTCGTAATTAGTTCGAGGAGGAGAGAACCGTGCTAGGATGCCGTTGTCAAAGACGGGGGGAACAGTAAATGAAAGAGACTTGGATATTTTACTTAGAATAAAATGCCACGAATCCTACAAAAAGTCAGGTGATGTAACATCGGGCAACGCAGCCGTCTCTTTGAAATAACTTTGTGAAGTCAGCCGGTGTAAATCTGAAGTAAACTCACGTGTAGAGGCTCATTGGCGTGGTCACTGTTGCTAAACGCTGCTCTGTATGTGTGACAGCCTTTCTTACGTCTCATGACATTTAAGTGCAGCACAAAGGGGAAAAATGAATTATTTATCTCCATATGATTTGTTTTTGCTTCAACCTGACATTTATTTTTATGTCCAGGTATTAAAATGTGAGCTGTGGGAAGTTTCAGTTTGTTTACTTCTCGTGTCTTTTATTAAGGTGCGATTTTAAACATTTTCAAACTTGATTTGAAAGGTTAGTCTATCTTTTAATTTCAGATTGTGAGACGCAGAAACGCGGCTGCTCTCGAGCCTCCTTGACTGATGCTCCTTTAATCTAATGCTGGAGACTGACAACACGGTCGCCTAACCTTGTGTGTGTCGCCTGTGAGGAAGCGTTTTGTTCTGAATGTAAAGTGAAGCCGCCGCTGCAATATCGTCTTCAGTTCTGTCGAGTCCTAATGAATATGAATGCATCACATGCTTCCCTTGTCTCGTGTCGCCTCCTGAACAGCCCTTAAAATCCTCCATTATTAATATCAATATAGCAGCATCTCAGGCCAGCGAGATCATGTCTCATCCATAGGCCAGGCCTCTGCTCTCAGCCATGCGGGACTAAGCTGTTTCTCTGAGCTAAACCTCATTCAACCTCTGACATTTTGCCATTTTCACTGGAGATGAAATCTCAAATGCAATTCTGTTATCAGCATTTATGTAATATTTCACAGTTATCATTTCAGCACTTCAAGGTTCCTGCAGAATCCTTCCGTTGTATTTATTCTATATTTCCATCTACATTTAGATGCATGAGAGAGGACTATTACACCTGTTGTTAGTAATAATGACATGCTTTATTGATCTCATTGGGCGGCTGGACAGCTGCCAGACACTTTATGACGCCGCCACCATGGGCTTTAGGTGTCTTGTTCAAGGACACCCTGGCCCGCGGCCAGGAGTCGACTGCCGCAGACGAAAGCCCCGCCACCTGAGCCACTGCTGCCACAGTGATGTTACATTTTCTATGTGAATTACTGGGCTCAGGCAGCATCAGATACGGCCGATAGGCCGTAAACCTGTACAGCGGCGAGTGAAAGGAAAGAAATAGATTTCTCTCGCGCTTCCTTAAAGCTTAATCTGGCCTCTTTCAGTGTGACTGATGCTTTCGGCTTCAGCAGCATCATCACAATGTCACAATTGAAGCATCTTCTCCATTCTGAAATGTAGAATAGAGCTTTGTCCGCCTGAGTTTAACCAGGCCGGGTTTGGACGGATGTGATGCAAGTTGGATCTAGTGTTAACACTGAGCTGAGTTTCTTTTTGCAGTATATCGTTGTTGTGTTTTGGTGAAAGCATTTGCTTGCTGAGCGATTGTCTAGAAAAGTGATTTTTACTAAAGCTTTTAACACCAGAGAGACAGAAAAGAAATCTATTGATCTTTAGTCTCCCTCAGCGAAAATATCGAGACAACTGACCCCCATGGAAGAAGCAAAAACTGCAACATGTTTCTGAAACGCTTTGTCCTGAGATATTACAACATCGTAATCCTGCCGCTCAGTTTCTCGTCTGGGAATAAGTCTGGTGTGAAAAATGCTGATGATGGATTAAGAGGTCAGAGCTCCAGTCGTGGTTTGAGGCTCGGAGCGGATCTTTGTGTGAATGTTTTTGTGAATCACGCATGAATGCGCCGCTGAATTGTGGTGCATTTATTTTCAGATGTAAAAGTCTGTTTTCATCACTTGAACATGATCTGTGCATAAAGAAACTGCTTTAAGCCACTGTAAAGCTTAAGCCTCTTAGACTGTGGAAGAAAAGACCTTGATATATAAACAGGAGCGGATAGAGACGTTGATGAAGCCACCCGATGTCAGAAGATGCTCCTGCAGTAAAGCAGATCTCACCTTGTGTGTGTATGTACAGTATGTATGTATGTATGTATGTATGTATGTATGTATGTATGTATGTATGTGTACACACTATTATTATTATATTATGCATTTAGTAATAAGGTCTATTCTTATATAGTAGTACTTCTTAAAAAGTAAATAAAAGAAAAAGAATAATAAATTTAGTCTGATCATAACATATAACAAGTAATTACTGTAATAAAACTAATAGGAAAAATAACATCTGTAAAGGTTTCAAAAAAGCATGTGTCACTTGTGATCAGGGAACCAGATGAAAACATGAATAGTCATTCATTATAATATATTTAATTTTTTTCTTACAATTAAAAGCACTCAAACGCAGCATGAGCTATTTTTTTCATGTCTGGCTCGACTTGAATCATTTTTAGCAGTAAAATTGAAACTAGTTGGCAGCGGTAATTCATCTGAGCGGGGAGCAGAAATGGCTGCGGCTCCACTCACATGCTGTTTGCCTGGCGTGCGGTATTAACAGGCTTTAGCGGCTTTCACCGGGACAAATGACCGACGGACTCTGAGCGGCTCGCTCGCCTGTTTGTATTAAACCTTGACGCAGAAACATTCTTCAAACAGGCATTAGATGCTGCTGCCGTTTTGAATTCCTGCAGCATTCTGTGGCTCTTCAGCGTAAGCCGAGTTCATATTTTTAACACTCAGACCACCGGCCATGAAGCAGCCATTATACTGACTGATGGGGCTTCTTCAGAGCCCAGTTGGATGAAAGAAATTGAGCGTAAATAGTCAAACAAAGACGCGCTGCTCCTGAGTAAAAGATGCTGACAGAGCAACACATCCCTGCCTTCGTCTACAGGCATCGATATAAATCTGATCAGTCTTGAGACACAGTGAGTTTTTTCTGTGCTGGATCTCCATTAGGCCATTATCAACACTGACTCACGTTACACAGGATCAGACACTGGTCGGCCGCGGCCCGTTTCCTAAGGGCTAAAGTGACTGTGGTTGGGCTTCATCTGCTGTCAGATGCTGAACAGAGTCGGTCCACTCCGGCCCCGAGCTCCACCGAAGCCATTAGCTTCCAGCCATTTGATTAAACGTGGCCATCGATTCCCCCAGGAAATGAGTCAAGTACAGCAGCATCACCTGATCAGAGCTGCCAGCTCCCTAATGGAGATAGAGAGCGGCGCTGTGGGACGCAGGAGTTCACATTAACAATGGAGGGATGAGAAGTGGGAGGAGATGAAACGGCTCGGCGAAGACAGGATCCGCGCACGTAAATCGGCGCTTCTGGAGCTGTTTTACTTTCGTTCCCCATTTCCGTCCTACAGCGTCTCGAGCGCGATGGTAAAAACATTCCTGCACCTCAAGCAGTGATGCCTTAGCAGCATAACAACATTTCCTGTAGTGTGTTAAACCACCCTCGGGTCCTGTCCTGTGTAATGAAAGTGATGTTTAAATAAAACTCCAAATAGGTTTAATCCTGCAGCTCTGGCCTGGTAATTATGGAGGGAGATGAAACAGGCACTCAGTAGAGAGGCAGCATAAAGAGACTACAAGCTCTTCAAATAATGTTGTATTAATACAATATACTGTACATAATAGAATGATGTTCTTGTAGAGGATGAGCCTAGAAGGAGGAACGTAGCAGAGGAAATAATTCCTACAGGAGACTAGGTCTCATTGACCCTTTTATGACATCACACCTAATGTACAGCTCTTTGGTCCAGCGCTTGTGCTTTACCAAGCGCACAGAAACACCCTGAAAGAACCCACAACCCCTCTCTTGACTGGTTCCATTTTGGCCGAAGGTCTCTTCATTCCTACTGTACCTCTACTACAAATCACACATTTAAAGCGCCCCAATTGAAATATGTGATTTGTATTTGCAGTTAAAGGAAGAAGAAGTCGATCCTTCAGACGATAACAATAGATTCCAGTGAAAGCTTCTTGGCTTCTGCTTGGACTTTACGTCTGTGTGAGGAGAAGGTTTGTTACTTTGTGTTGAAACACAACTTTAATTCAGTCCTGCCCAGGATCCGGGTTGACTGATGCTGAAATGCAGTTCTGGGCTGAGCGTTATCTAGTCATGCAGTACCTGGGTCAGCACTGGCCCGGTCACAACTCTGGGCTGGACGAGCACCCCGTCAGCAGATTTAATTGAACTGGCCTGTGTTTTACTGGGATCAGTGTTGTGTAGATAAAGATCGGTGTCCTGGTTCTGTGGGCCCAGTTTCCTCAGCAGCAGGAGGTCTGTTCTCATAGTTATAGCCCAATATAAATTTGTGACAAGCTTGAATTCCTTTTTGACAGCGACTTGCGAATTACAAAATACTAATGATTTGTCTCCTTTCATGACTTCGACCATGCTAATAAAACCTGGGTACTAAAATCCCTTCTGTTTCATACGTACAGTAACCGTGTCTGAGCCACTTCTGTTACATCTTGATTTGGGGCCAGGTGACTTGGCTCAGCCGCGCTTTCTCTGAAGAACAACGTGTAGAGACAAATTGCCAACAAATTGGTGCATCTGGTGGGAGCGAACATGTCGGTAAACAACTGTCCCAGTGGAGCAGAGGATGTAAATCACACGCCCCACTCTACGCACCTCCAGACCTACACAGACATCCCCAGAGACCAGCAACTGCCAACTACTTTGTATCTCTATGTGTAAATGAAGCGTGAAGCCCGACGCAGAACCAAGGGTTGTCTTCATCTAATTGACAAAGTTAGAGCCAAGAGAGACTAAAATACGAGCAGAAAGAATTCTCTGTGGTCAGTTTTCTACAGATGTTGTGATGTAAGCGTCTCCTTTTGGGAGCCCGTACCTTTAAAAGTCTATAGATGGGTGAACTGCTACTGTACAAACAACACGTCAAATGAAGCTATGTACAGTAAATGGAAGTGAAAGATATGTATATCTTATATTCATGTAAATGTATATTCATGTAATATTCATGTAAATGTATATTCATGTAAATGTAGAAAGGCAAAAAGTGACAGTTTTTCTTAAGGGAGACTGCTTTTTTTGCTTTTCATGCTAAAGAATATTGGACTTCGATGTCTCAGTAAGGTGTGTGTGTGTGTGTGTGTGTGTGTGTGTGTGTGTGTGTGTGTGTGTGTGTGTGTGTGTGTGTGTGTGTGTGTGTGTGTGTGTGTGTGTGTGTGTGTGTGTGTGTGTGTGTGTGTGTGTGTGAGTTTTCATGCCCTGTGGATGGTCCACACTGTCCGTCTCAGTGTGTATTCCCAACCTCCTGGTGAAAAAAGCTGTTTTAGGAGTCTGATGCCTTCTATGTTGATCGTCACGCCTCTTTGCGGAACCCTGTGACATGTGGGTCACAGCCTTTTTACCGTGGACGTAGGCCATAATGGAACTACAACACAAAATCGTTCTTACAGGATTCGCAGTAGCAAAAATGTGAAATAAGTAGTGGGTACACGTCTAACACTCACAATGTGGTAACATGTCATAGAAATGCCTAAAATGTGGATATTAGAGACATGTGCTGGGACCATTTAGATGATCGAGAGGAGCCGCTAATGAGCAGATTCGTTTCTCCAAAAACTGTAAACACGTATTTATGCCAGAGGGAAACAGTTTTGGGTTCATGTACACTAGAGCTATTTTTTGCTGTGTTTTTTCACTCAGCCAGCGGCACCAATGTGGCTCGTGGGGGGTTAAAGTTGTGACTTCCTCCTAAAAAACGAATCAGAAGCCAGGTCTGGGACCCACGCTGGGCTGTAAAGCAGCGCCGGCTCAGTGGTCGAGTCACACTCCTGCCACGTTCACACAACACAAGCTGCGCCCAGTCTTTCCACTTTGTTTGGTGCCATTCATCCATGTGGGAAGTCAACAACGAACCTGATGTGGTTCTAGTGCATCTGCTCCATGGGGCCAAAAAGGCAGATGTGTGGAGAACAATTGGTTGCAACAACTTTTCCAGCTTTTAGCCTCATGTGCATTCATTTATTTGCATACTGAGCAGATAAAACAACAATACCTTATGGTGAGTTATCTCTCCATACTGTTTGTCTTCCTCTGACTTAATTATTCACACAAATTATTGGCAGCTTTGTTTCTCAGTCTGTGACGTTGTTGAGACTCTGGATGAGCTCCTGGGCTTGATGCCGTCAGGGCAGATCTACCAGGGTAAGTTCCTGGTATTATGAGAGTGAGTCAGCCAGTCACTTCCTACATTGGCTGCTGGGATACATGACACGGACGACACCGAGGTCAGAAAGAAAGAAGAAATGCGATTCAGTTGTAAAAACCCGCTGTGTTGTTCTTTTGGTCACCTTGAGCTCCGTTCAGCTGAGGTGCATGCTGGGTGCTGGTATTAAAGGAGGCCTGTCCATTGTCCACCACTGTTGCTTAGTAACAGTAAGTCTAAGTGTATGACATCTTGGGGACAGTCCATATAAGGAGTGCGTCCTAGATAAAGTGGGCGGAGCAAGAACATGTTCTATTCTTTGTTTTGTGTTGCTGTTGATTGTGTGCATGTGTTCGACTGGTACTTTCCATCGGATGATGGAAGTACAGACGGTCTAGATGGTGAGGGACACACGCTGTGTTTGTCAGGATGCGGTTGCACAGGATCGACTGCTGGTTAACTTTGTGTTTGTCCTAGTTGCTAACACGAGGTAGCAGAATACCCTCAGCGGGTTTGATGAATTATAAATATTGGCTGGAACAGAATTTTAGCTTGTTTATTTGAAATGTTTGCTGGCTCAGGCTGCACGCGCGCACGCACGCACGCACGCACGCACGCACGCACGCACGCACGCACGCACGCACACACACACACACACACACACACACACACACACACACACACACACACACACACACACACACACACACTGCTGGTAAGAAGAGACTAAAACACACCGTTAAGTCTTCTCTGTGTAATGGACCAAACTTAACGGACTGTGATACCATTATACTAAACTTGTCCGTCCCCAGAGAGTCCTTGGGTTTTACAGCATAAAGTCCAACAACGTCATAGCTTGTGTCAAACCCTCCTGAAATCAGCAATGAATGTGTTTGATGAGAGACGAGAGGACAACTAAAGTGTGGGCTGTTCATCGGCTGTGACCGTGAAAGTCAAGATTTACATGTATAATAGCATCAGCGCTGCAGGTTAAGGTGAACGTGCAGTGCAGCCGGAGTCTGCTCAGAGAAGCTGGACACAATGCTGTGGAGAGGTAAAAAATACTGCACCACGCTCCATTCTGTCCTCCACCGACCAAACGGCCTCTGCTCACAATGCTTCTTCGTCTGCTTTGAAAACCTTTGGTACGTTGTATTTTTTATATTTGTTTCGTTTAAAGTATTGATTCTTTGTCCTCGCTGCCGTCCTGTTGCAGCTTGTGAGATTAGCAGCACATTATTTCCACAATAGAGCTCCGACCGCTGACCTTCTGCTTATTCAGACATTTTCTTGTGCCTGGTGGTGATTTGTTAATTATTTCACCCTCTGTGCGTCTTTCTGCACGTGTTCATGCTTTTGGCCAATGCACGGATGCAGGTAAAATGCAACCAGCTCCTATGACTGAATCAAGCTTGTTGTAGTCATGGTTCTGTCCCAGTATGACCTCTGCTTCTGAGCGGTTCTGACTAAAGCCCTCTCCGCATCTCCTCACGCCGGACGCTGGGCCTGAGCAGTTGCTGCTTGTTTGTGTCGTCGTGCCTCTTGCAGTGACAGCCATATGGTTAGTTTGTGCGTGCGTGATGAATTGCATTCGCCGGGTTCAGCTGCCTCGGTGCAGCACATAGCCTGAACCTGAAGATCATAATAATGGCTGCGCGCCACGCTGCGCTTCCAGAATGCTGAAAAGCTCTGTGTTTCCTGCTGCAGGTGGTCCGGAGTCAGTGGAGGTTTACTGTAGCAAGCAGCGCGTATGATACAGGTGCACGCTGAGGCTCCTCTTGTATTTATGTCTATTTAAAGTATGTATTGTACGGTAGGTTTATTCGAAATGGTACAGCAGCAGTCGTTTTCTGGGGAGTTCATATTATAGCAGTTCTGGACAGAAGGAGGAAAAACCACAGATGAGCGTCAGAAACCCAGCTAGACACGGTTAGCGCTCTTATTCTGGAGGGAGGACGCGCTCTGACAGCAGACGTGGGCGTCGGAGTACAGTAGCTGCAGTAACAGGTCTGTGGGGCCCGAGGAGGCGAGTCCTCAGGAGAACAGCTGAGGCCGACAGTTTCCTGCCTCGCCGCGGACCCCAGCAGCTGGATTCAGCAGTGAGACGGACCCAGTGTGAGAGTAAGGCTGATGTGAGGCCTTCAGGGGAAAAAAGCATCACCGCCCGGGTTTAAGTTGGACATTAGAATCACCGTCCCACGAACACACGTGGCCTCGGACTCCTGCCAGTCACTCGGCCGGTGGACGACTGCTAATTAGCATTAGTGTGTGTTTGTGGACAGTAAAGCGGCGTGTGGTGTATTGTTATGATCCATTGGTTCAGTGGGACAGCAGTGCTGCTAGTCGTTCGCTGCCTTCAGTGGAAGTAATTAGACATGACGAACAAGTTGTACGAACATCAGACTGAACACGCGCTGAAGCTACAGTTTCCCTGTAGCTTCTTCAAACGCGCTGGCACGGTGTGTGTGTGTGTGTGTGTGTGTGTGTGTGTGTGTGTGTGTGTGTGTGTGTGTGTGTGTGTGTGTGTGTGTGTGTGTGTGTGTGTGTGTGATGGATATAAGGGACTGGCAGAACTCACAGCGTCACATGTACATGTTCCGTCCGCCATTTTTTTGGCCGTTCTTCTACCAGTGGAGAGAACTGCAGATGGGCGTTCAAGCATAGTTCCGCATGCTTTAAATGGCTTCCACTGCAATGACTTCAGAAGGGAAACTTAATCCTCTTTGTTGTTTGTTTATACTGTTTTTAATTATCATGGTTTTGGCGCCAATGTCGCGTTGAGTAGACAAGTGGGCAAAGAGAAGCAATGCATTCATTAAGAGTTTGCCCTTTCTGTATGTGGAGTTTGTGGAACCCATTTAACTATTGACTGCACACGTTCTCTGTGTGAGGAATGGATGGAACCTTGCTAGTTGCTCAGTGCTGCAGTGGATGAAAGGGTAACAGCCTGTGATACTGTCTGTGTCCACGCCCTGGAGTCAGGGAGGCCGCGATCAGCTGCTCGGACTCAGAGGAGCATGACTCGGCTGTGCTTACGATGACTCAGCAGGTGGGATCTCCTCCTGCATTAGTCTGTACTTTATATCAGATGCTCTGATACTGTACATGCAATAATAGCTGATTCATTCCTTCATTTATATTTATATACCCCAGGGTTCATGTATGTTGATAAGCAGCATCACGGGCGGAGGGAGGACGTCAGACATTAGCCGGTCGACACTGAGCCAGCACCGTGGCAGCCACTTGACAATTCTGCCTGCGATTGGCTGTTTTCTTGGGTTTTTCCAGCCAAACTTGAGGTCTGGCTAAAGACCAAATCTGGGCTTTCGACAGCGGCAGGCAGAGCCTCTCCTGCGCCGGTGCTGTAATTAAACGGACCGGACGCTCTGCTCTCCTGTGATCTCGTGGAGCTGTAACAGCGATTGGATAATCGAGACTTCAGCCTAATTGGGTTCCGATATACCGAGAGAGGGTGTCGCTGTCGAACACACCGGGCACCCGGCGCTATGGTTGAACAGGCAGTTTGTGTTAACAAGTCCAGCGGAGGCTTGGGGCCTGTAGTGGTCTTGCAGCTGCAGTCTTACAGTCTTACGCTGCTTCGGTCTTTGTCATGAAAACCCCAGGGCTCTGAACCGCACAGCCGGAGGAATCCCAGCAAAGTTAGGCTTCGGGTCTAATTCTATTTCAGAGCGCAGTGTTGTTGAAAGTAATAAAACATAGGAAGATTTTCAGAAAGAGAAGGAAGATGAAGGTCATGAGGTGAAAACAGACCGACTGTAGTTGACTGAGGTCAATAAGTTGTCACTAATTCTCAAGTTGTTGCTTCATCAGATTTCTGTGGAGTTCTCACTATCAATGCAAAGCTTCAGCTTCACCGGTGGGACTCAGAGCACACATTATTCCCAATTTGTGGAACCCTGGAAGCGTAAAAGCGGCCATGCATGCGCAGGTCAATGCGCGTCATGCATAATTCATGGCAGCATTCATTCTGCGATGCAGAGCCAGGAGTCATTTACATTTCCAGCGCGTGACCGACGGCGACTGCAGGTTCGACTCCAACATGAAACAGAACTGGGTTTGTCTGTCGGGTTCATCCAGTCTGTCCGTTCCAGAACACTGGGTTTTTGTCATCCAACCTTTAGCTTCGTACCTGCATTTGTCTTTGTAGAATGCAGTTTAATATAAAATGGTTTAGGTTCAGAACACAAATGAGCGCTGGTGTAGAAACCTTTCCAAGCACAGACTTCTGTCAAATGCTCAGATTGAATGAAATAAGACTGTAAAATTGAAAAGGCCCCAAGTGACTGACTGATCTTAACTTTAGAGCTTCAGCAACATGTATTAGATATTGTGAGTGGTGATGGGCGACCTAACTTTGACATGTTGATATATGAGGAAGTGCAGCTTTTGCCACTGGTGGAGTTTAGCTGCTAAATGCACCAGCAGGCGCTACTGTAACTGTAATGCTGTGAAATCAACAATGCAGAGTGCTGCCGTGAAAGAAGATCAGTGAGTGACTGTAGTAAAGATTTCTTCCCGTTCAACAGATGCTCAATTGCTCGTTCTGTTTCCATTACAGGCAGGTTGTGTTGTTTCCATTGATCATTATTGCCTTTTAATATAATTTAACCTCCTGCTGTGTGTGTGTGTGTGGAGCGCTGCCTTCCACACAGAGCCGAGCGCAACATACAATCAACAAAAGCCCATAATTTCTCCTCCTCCAACGATGCTTTGGGGAATTTCCTCAGCGCGCGCACACACACACACACACACACACACACACACACACACACACACACATACACACACACACACACACACACACACACACACACACACACACACACACACACACACACACACACACACACAGTTCGTGACTCGATACTGATGCATCGAGACTGTTGCATCTCTAGAAACACAGCACGCATGTGTGAAGACGCGGCCCGGCTCCGGACGAATCAATCAATGGCGACTGGGCAGCGACCGAATCAAATGATGAAGATGTAAAAACGCCTGCAAGGCTCAGTGCAGCAGAACAGCTGTGATTACAGCCAAAGGCTTCATCACGACTGTACATTGATTTTCCCGCTCCACACGAATGCATCATACAGTACTTCTGATGTCTTTGGACATGTTGTACTGTATGAACACATCTACGCTGGATGCTGCTGTGTTGACCTGTCGTCCTTTTTTTTAAATAATTTCTATTTTAATACTTTTGAGGTTATCCTAAAATTTTACGCATATCATATGTTTTGCATTCAATACATAGAAAGATTTCTCCAGAGTCTCGCGGTTACTAAATAATTCATCATAAGAAAAATATTTCTCAAGTATAGTTCAGTGCTTTGAGCAAATCCTCCAGTCTAGATGGGAGCTCTTATGCTAATACAATATCAGACGTGCATGCGCTTTGTTAATATTGTGCATAGATTTCTGGAATAGGACCTGGAGCGCGCTGAAAATACACTGAGTGGTTGTAGTCGCATTTTTAAGTACAAAGGGGGATTAAAATCTGGAGAGTGGAAACACGGGTTCATGTGCAGTGAGACGCGGCTCTGCACCCGGAGACGCTGGAGCGAAACCAAAGTGATTGCCTCCTCGTCTCCCTCACCGGCGACCTTGTTAACCCAGCAACACTCCAGTACCCTCAACACAGGCCAGGAAATTACAATTAGTGGCTTGTCTGACTCTCGCATCATCGGGGCTCATTCTTCACTTTTGCGGACGGCTCGGTTCAAACTTGTTGACGGCATCTGGAAATCGATGGGCCGAACGCGGCCTCGCGGGCGCTTTCGGCCCGGCGGCCGAGATCATTTCAAATTTCACTGAGGGTTCAAATAATGTTAATCTTCGGGAGACTTCCTGCAGGTGAGCGCCTATCATCCGCGCTCGTTTTTCATATAAACGCGTCCTGATTACTTATTCACACCGAGGCGTCGGATCTCTTCCTGCGCGTTTCGACTCGACTCCCCCTTCTGTCGGCCCACTCCAGCGAACCGCGGGCGCGGCCCATGAATTCAGCTCTTATGGTGATGCTAGTCGTGACTGACGGATTCAGCCGAGATGATGAGAGCACGGTGACACGTTGGGGATTTTCTGCCTGTGAGTCTGAGCCTCGCTGAGCTGCTTCCTCTCTCTCTCTCTCTCTCTCTCTCTCTCTCTCTCTCTCTCCCCCGCTGAATGAATGGGATTGTGCTGCTCTTCAGTGCTCTGCTCAAAGTGTGGGTTGGATGTGTTACAGTAGCTGCTACTCACACATCAGAGCTTAACAAATCAGTGTCATTGAACGTCAGAAGACTTGCCTACACTTACCTCTTAATCTTTTTACTTGGGGGGGGGGGGGGGGGGGGTCGGGGGCCGCATTAACCCTCAGCTCGGTCTTATCGCGTCCCCTCTCCTGAAAGCTCCAAACCTACGCTGGCAAAGTGCGATCCTGTGGCGTGGCTTCGGCTCAACTTTGGCAGAAAAGCGAGAGGGGCCCCAGTTTTACCTAATGCAAGCGGACGTGCGTGCGCTTGTGTTAATTTCCCTGACTTTCCTCGTAATTATTCGCCGGGTGATGAATGGTTTCTGCCTCGCAAATCGCACTTCCATCATGTAGATTAATGGAAATACATGTGAAACTATAAACGCTTTAAATGATCGTAATTATTTTGCGTGCGTGGTTTCAAGTTGCGGTGTAAAAGTGAAAGTGTGTATCTCGCTGCAGATGGTACAGTATATTATTCCATACAGTGTAATGAAGCCGATACTAAATCTAAGTTCAGTGGAAGTAGGTGAGGTGAAGGTTTGGAGGGTGATAAACAAGTGCAGACCTGTTGGAACCTTTCACCTCAATCTAAGGTCGCAGATGTTTCACAGCAGGATAATGATGAGACGCTAATGACTTGAGATTTTTCACGGGCGCGTCCTTCTCTAATGGTTTCAGTGACTGAGCTGCAAGCTGTTGCTAAGGTGAGGAGAAGCGTCCCGCGCGCATCCAGGCTCCAGCCAGGCTTCACCTCGCGTGATCCCACGTGTTTCGAGGAGCATCGGAGGAGTCGACTGTACGTGGTCGCGCTTCAACACGAGCTGATTATATCTGGAAAGGTGTTTTCTGGCGCAGAAAGCAGCTGGTGTCGCGTTAGCAGGAGTTTTTGGTCTGTTGCTCGCTCTCTGCTGACTCAGTCGTTTGTCTTCCTGAAACTGCAGTGAAATGTCAGAAGAGGAAGAATGAACCACAATCATTTTTAAAGCTTTTCTCCAATCCAGGTTTAAATATAATACATTTCTTTGTGATCATGATGCCGGTTCCTCTATCTTCTCCGTGGACTGTTCTTCCAATAAGAAGCCTGGTGGGCACGCGAGTACAGAGGAATTGGTAAACAGAGGGTTGAAAACAGTAAGATTGCAATAATCCTTGAAAACGCTATTGTGTTAGATGTTTTATAATCACTGTCCCAAAGCATGAATGGTTTGACTGCTGTGTCTCAGTAATGTAGGACACGCAGTCCTTGGTTAGATGTGTGGAGCCTGCAGCCATGGTGAAGGCTGAAACAATCACAATCTGCATTTGGCTTTTGATGAATGTAATTATGTGTCTGCTCCAAATGCCTCTAGGTCTGTGTGGAGCTGCTGCTCTGACGCATTTTATTTATCATTGTTTACTTTGTAGCTGTGAATGTTTTAAGCTGATTGGAGGAATGTGATACACAAAGGCGCGCACACACACACACACACACACACACACACACACACGCTCTTTGCATCGTGTGTGTGTTTAGTGATGGGCACTGCCTTAGTAGCATGATCCAACTGCATGACATCAGCCTGACATTTAAAACGAATATACAAATGACTCCATGGTGTAAATGAGGAGCCATTTTATAAAAACTTTATAAAATTAAACTTAAAAATAATAAAAAGGAGCCAGTCATGGAGGAGAGCGTCTCATCAGCTGCGCGTGTGTGCGGTCCAACAGGAACCAGGAGCAGGGGCTCAGCGGATCCATGACATCAACGTGTCACGCATTGGGCGTTAGCGTAGCGCCGCTGGAGCCTGCGCGCACACAAACGCGGCGGCCATGTTCCCGCCGCCAAAAGGTGGAATGGTGGAATATTATTTTAATAAAAATAATAGCTTAGACCACTAACACTACTGTAAAAAATATAATAACAATAAACTACTGTAATAATAGTGATGTAGTGGTTCAACCCACCCCAAAGTTAATTTACTGTAATAAACATTTAAATTAAATGTTAATAGTTAAATTTATTCAGACTAAGCTTAAAATATTTGATCTCATGCTCGTTTTGCCTAATTTTAAACAAAGTACCGCAATTTTGTAAAATTTTATCATAACTAATTGGACTAATTAATTAGTTTTTTCTTAATATTAAACCATATAATGTTAATGTTAATTTTAATGTTTTTTTATTCTTTTAATAGCTGCTGTGCCATAAAAACATCCTTTTATTCTATTCACTAACTGTAATCCCTCATCAGTGTAGCACTGGAGGTTTTTCTTTGTTTCACTGACTTTCACTTCTTCCCTCTCTCTCTCTCTCTCTCACACACACACACACACACACACACACACACACACACACACACACACCCTGTCCAGTAGCGTTTCCCTGGAGACGTTACACCACTGGGACGCGCGTGTTCCACGGAGCCAAATGATCTCTCAGAATCAGAACGAGTGTCATTTGTTGCTCGGCTCTGGAGGCCGTGAGCCCCGTAGTCGTCCCTCAAAGCGGCAGAGATCAAAACCCTTTCATTAGGAGAAGCCACATTCACCGTAACATATAGCGCTGCACATTTGGAGTGGAGAGCCAGCTTTGTGTTGGATCCACTTTGGACCAGACACAAAAAGACTTCAGAGGGAAGCATCTTTGTAAGTTCCATGGTGTCGTGGTGTCGCTTCATCACAGACGGATGCTGTCAAGCGGCGTAATGATGCCTGTTCTCCCTCGTGGATTCTGGCTGTAGCAGCAGTTGCGTGCAGCACAACAGAGAAACAAGCTGTGGCACTGGGAGCCTTGTTCAGGCCTGAGTGCTGAGTAATTACACAGGCACAGCACTCGTGACAGTGCAAATAAATCTTTACTCTGTAACGAGAAGTGGACGGTGTCAGGACCATTCCTACAATAAATGTCATTAATAGCATATTTGGTGACGTTCTATCAAAACAGAATTAGATACAAAGTTACATAAATATTTCTTAATATATTACAAAAAGGTAATTTATTTAAGTCCTGTAACACCTTTATGTTAAATTCATTCTTGTCATTCATGGTTTTGTTAAAAGAATTTGTGGGGCCTCGTCTCACAGAAGAGTTAGTTAAATATATTAGACTTTCTTTTCTAGATATGCTTTTAGTAAAGCCTCTGTGACGGCCGAGGCCACAGGCATTCATTTTTCAGGCCGTCTGTCCATCCAGACGTTCGTCCACTTCTCCCATTTTTAAATTTCTTTAAAGTCAGCACGGCCGTCCTCTCAAGGATAGACTGCCTGGATTACGGAGGTCAAAGGTCAATGCCATCACATTTAAGGCATGAAATGGACGGACGACCCGATTAGAAATGCATGTAAAGCACAATGCACTGGTTTTAGATGTGAGGCAGAGCTGCTGAGGGAGGACGTATTCACGAGGACTCGATCTGAATGCTCCTCAAATGCTGTCAGCGATCAGACGGTCCCGCTTTCTGTGAACTCAGTGTTTCTCATCCAGGCAGTTTGCTTGCGTTTGGAATTGTGGCGTGGAGGAAGTCGAGGGTTTCCAGATTCGGACGTCACGTCCGCGTTTCTTCAGACTGATTTGTGCGTCTGCAGGTTGAACAGTCCTCGTGGCCTTTTCTTATTCCACACCGGTGTGGAATTTAAGTGCCGTGTATTGTAAAGACTAGGAAATCATCTCCTGCCAGAACCTATTTTCTTACGCAACAGGATGAAATCTTCTGATTAGCAATCTTTCAGCCGCACGAGCTGCTATTTTATCTACTTCATCAAAGTCATCTCACGGCGGCGAGCGCTATCAGCCTATCTGTCTGTCTGCAGGTCTGTCTGCCGGCGTGTCAAGAGTGCAGTTTAACCTTGACTGCTGCGACGCGGAGCCGAGGACGCTTTCTTATTCAGAGTGTGTGTCTGTCACGGCCCGTCTCCCTGCGCGATCGCACACGCCGGCCGACGCCGCGCTGTGGATTAGCTGCTGACGGCGTGTGTGTTTTTCCCCTTCGGTCTCGACCACCGATCAGCACGTTTATTTCTCATCTCGTCAGACCTCGCAGACGATATTACAGTCATGTCATTCGGAAACAAAAGCAATGCAATGATGATATGAAACGCAGTCCCTCAAGTCATTTGAAAGTTGATCTTCTCAACTATTAGCAGAGTTTGATAAAATATTTTAAAACCCATGAAGCATTAAATGTAATTCATCTTTCCTTTTACGCATTGACAAACACTCATTCGCCATCTGATGTGTAGAGGTATCGGAGTCCTCCATCCTCATCCCGGCTTCCCCTGACTGAACCCGCCTCAGCGGAACCGCCGCCGTTCCAGAGGTCCAGTGGACTGTATTAGGCTTATAAATCGTGTCCATTAGGAAGCGTGTGTGAGAGGAGAGGATATGAAATCTCCCTACAGCACCACATCTGACACCTTAAATGTAATTTTAATCAGTCAGTCACAGTCGGTGCCTCCCCTCTTTAACCTCTCCTCGCCTCCTTTTCTCTTCCCTTTTATCCATGTATCTTTCACTTTAAATGCAAAACCAATTTAGAGATATATTGCTCTGCCTGACGCCATATTAAACTGTCCTCATATTGGCCAGTTTTAGCCTACAGTGATTTTTCTCTGTATAACTTCTGTGTGTGTGCGTGTGTGTGCGGCGGAGCTCCATCCCAGTTTCTGAATACAACGCATTAACACTTTAGTTCATTTACTTTGTAAACCACCTGAAGCTGCAGGATTCTTATCAAGAGAAACGAAGGAGCCGGATGCGGAACCACTGTTGGCAGGAAACATGTGCAGGAGGCACAGACCCTCTGACAGCTGCCGTGTGAAGTCGCAGACCTGATGATTAGCGTTCACGTCCATCTTCATGCAAATCAAATGATCATGGTTGAATTCCGAGCCAGGCAGCTCTGCTGATGTAAATACTGTATATAACGCAGTGAGGAGTTGAGAAAATCACACATCACTGTGTCACATAACAGCTTTATACTATACACAGGAAAGAAATCTGGATTTTAATTGGTTGCTTTTCTTGTCCTCCAAAACAGTGATCTCTCCTCATTATGGACTGAGCTCCCCAGTGTTAAAGTATATAATAAATACTGTACAGGACATTAGCAGGCACTTAAAACAGAAAGTGCCCAGACACTTTGTAGAGGCCAAACACTCCGTTCCTGACGGGACTCGGACGAGCTGATACTAATTTTCCCAAGTAATGAAAACCTAATTTATGCAATTGTAATATCAGCAAATCTGACACGAGCAACTCCGAGTCTTTAACATCCACAAGTATTTCCAGAGGAGCTCTGCAGCTCATTAACATTTACCGCTGGCGTCGCTTTAATAAAGTTCAGGGCGGTCCAGTGAGCGAGTGCTGCCAAGATGCTGGGTGTCACATTTACTCAACCGCCACAGCAGAGTGGGATCAGCTGTGGGGGAGGAGGCCGGCGCGCTGATCGGTGCCGTCCATCTGCCGAGGAGCGCGGCCCATTCAGAAACGTGGAGCACGTGCGACCACGGGGCGCTCCGGGCGCTGACCTTTTGGCGGCGGGAACATGGCCGCCGCGTTTGTGTGCGCGCAGGCTCCAGCGGCGCTACGCTAACGCCCAATGCGGATCCATGCGCCAATCGCATGGATCCGCTGAGCCCCTGCTCCTGGTTCCTGTTGGACCGCACACACGCGCAGCTGATGAGACGCTCTCCTCCATGACTGGCTCCGAATTACAGCTCAGGCGGTTAAATGGGAGAAAACGAAAGGCGATTCGTTCGTTGTTTCATCGCCGTCGCCGTGGAAAGCGTCGCGCTCACCTTCCAGCGCCGCCTTTAGAAATGATGAAGTGAAGCGGCCCTGATCCCTGGCAGCTCCCAGCCGCCGCCGCCGCGGTGAAGAGACTGTTTGGCGTGTCATCCTTGATGATGCATGGGATGATTCAGCAGAGACCTGGCTGCAAACATGCACTGAAAACACACCATTCGTTACCGGGCCTCTGCTTTCACTAAGCACCGCACGCCCCCCTGAAACAATGAAAACCCGGCTTCGCTGCTTCTTCCTTGATTTTATTTCACTTTTTATTTGCAGAATCACGTGTGTGTTAGAGTCAAACCTCGTTAGCCGGAGTCGATCTCCTGATGATGTTAGTTCTGTGGTCCGTTGGCTTCGTTTTCGCTCTCTCTGACGCTGCTATAAATATTTCAGGACGTCTACTGTAGCTGGTGCTGGGAGGGGGTCGACGTGCGACCTCCTCTTCCATCCGTTCAGTGAACGCTCGGCTGTAAAACACGCTCACTGATTGACTCGTGGCGCTTCGCTAATTAGACGACACGCGTTAATAAGCTCCACCTAAGGTCAAACCATTGTTTTTTTTTTCTCTTCGTACACTGACGTTCTTTTGCGACTCTTCCAGTGTGAACTGGCGTCGCTGTGCAGATATATAATGTATTATCTGCTGAACAGAATGGTGCCACTGCTCGTTTACAAGGAGCCAGAACCCCAGTTTTCTGAGAATGAGTTCCCGTTGATGTTCTCTTACATGTGAGGTGGATGTCAGCGTCATCAGAATCTACAGTTTGTCCAGAAACCAAACGTCTTTTAGAGAAACATGACACGAACACTGTGCATTTTACATCTTTACATACTGAAGAGTCTGTTTTACTCATTGCAGATGTGTGGAAATACAAAGCAGGCAAAAGTTTTTCTCTGTCTCATTTCATTAGTGCCTTTATTGCACACAGATCATTCACGTAATTAAGACGTGAAGTAAGTGCATCCTGTTTTCAGGAGCCTCAAGGTCACAGATTTCATTTTTTTTCTATGCTACAACATTAAAGCTGCTACTGTTTTGTAACTAGAGGCGATGTGTGATTTCTCAGCTGGGTCCTCAGTCTCTGGAGGCTGCATTATTACTGTATGGGTTCCAGGCTTCGGCTCAGCCATTCTTAACTCAATCACTTTACTTAGGAAACACTACTCAGTGAGCCTGCAGTCTGGCATATTAATCAGGCAGCTCAGCGGTGGAACCATTTCTCCTCTAATCTAATCTCCAAAGAATCCCAATCTGTATCCCCGGAATGGAGTGCCTTGAAACAAAACTATACATCCTTAAAGCACATTATTCAGACTTCAGATCCTGTTTGCGAGCCTATGCTGCAGCCTGACGCTCGCGTACGTGAGCAGTGAACAGCTTGGGGCATTAATACAGAAAGGTGTGGAGCCCGATAATGCTGGGAAAAAGCAGCTGGATGTTCAAACTCCCCTCTCGTCCCCCGAGTGAAACAGAGGGAGACTCGTCCCTTTTTAAGAAGCGGAGATGCTTCATGCTCACGTGACTAAATAGGTTGCGGTGGTGGGGACTTATTTGCATTAACATATCGCTATCTTTCCATCTCTTATCTGCTGAAACACAATTCCGGTGCACAGAAGGCCAAAGTTGGCCTTGAGGTGGACGATGATAAGCTGGGACGGACCTGCTGGACGTCGTGGGAGTCGGCTCAGGCTGAAGACCTGGGAAGTCTGATATACTCTATTGCTGCTTGACTGCTTTTTTTGCTTTTTATGCTAAAGAATATTGGACTTCGATGTCTCAGTAAGGTGTGTGTGTGTGTGTGTGTGTGTGTGTGTGTGTGTGTGTGTGTGTGTGTGTGTGTGTGTGTGTGTGTGGCCGGCCGTTGCTTTTGGACGTATCCGTTTGCCCGCACGTTTTAATCAGGGCTCCAAAAGTAAATAGCAGCTTTGTTAGAGTGGGTAAATGTTCACACGTGTTCGCACTCAGCTCAGTCAACTCCAGTTGTATTTTATGGCCAAATTAGCATTTGTAAGTGCATCCGAGCTAAATCTCTTTCAGTGGTTGCCTCTCAAAAAATCCAATTAGTGCCATTATTGTCCTCTCGAGTTTAGCGCGGCATAAATGAGATTATGCGCTGAGAGTGGGCGGAGCCGCGCTGGGTGGGATGCGCCGCTCCTCCAGAACCCGACCTTTTGGACTGTGGAGTGGCAAATGTTAATTTTAGCATTTCAGTTATTAACGTATTGACTGTGAGGAGCCTCGCTGTCCCCGGGTCGCCAGCTGTGTCTGAGCCCATGTGCACCCCCCCCCCCCCCCCCCCCCCCCCCCAGCGTCTGTGTGCTCGGCTCAGGCCGCGGTAATCCGTGTGTTTACACGCTCATTCTCAGGTTCAGAGCCTCACCGCGTTCGGGACCACTGAGCTGTGGGCTCCTCAGCACAGCAGCGTGTGAGGCAGCTTCATTCAACTTTATTATCATCCCACCTCTGATTACAAAGACGTTAAATATTTTACAAGCCATTAAAATAATTGCACTCTGATTAGGAGACCTTCAGACATTTACCTACTGCCATTAAAGGCTTTATTTATTCTTATTTTTCTCACAAATGTGGCATAATTTTCCTGTTTTCTTTGAATCTTACAGTAATTAAACAAAAGTTGATTTAGCGGATGACACACTGACTTTCACTAGTGACGGTCGGAGCAGCTGTTGTTGTTTCTCTGTAATGGATTCACTTCGTCGTGTCAGTATCGCACTCCTGCTTGGTGGATGATTTACATATAAGGTCCAGTGGCGGCGGCGTGAAGCAGGGCCCAGTCTGTGGGCCGGAGTTTGATTTGAGCTGTCAGCCCACATCCTGACTTTCATGAGCGCGTTGTCACCGCGTCCGTTATTCAGCAGCCTGATATAGACTCGAGTGAGTGACAGGTGAGATATTACACAGTAATAGCCCCAACATGCTCCTATTCTGCCTCTTCACCTGTCGCACGCTGATTATTGGGACACTTTAATTGCTGGATCACAACGTTGGGCACCACTCTGCATGCCGCTAAACATTTACCCCACTCCCTTAAGAATTGAATCCTCATTATAAAAGTAATAAAAGATATTATTGAGGGCATGAGACGACTAAAAACACACACAGTCTGCACAAGCACCACACACACACACACACACACACACACACACACACACACACACACACACACACATGCTTGACATCAAACCGGCGCGCTGGGGCTTCAGCTGTGGGAATACAGCAGCCAAATTAGCATAATGAATTAATATCAAACACAACTTTATTCACCCTGTACAGCCTCAGAGCTGCACACTCTTTATCTTTAATGTGTCCCCTGCTATCGTCATTAGCGCGGCCGGCCACTCGGAGCACAACGTGATTCATCTTCACATTGTTTTCAACCCTGATTAACTGGGTTAAGGTCTCGACGAGCGTAAGGTCGGCGGCTGCCAGCGCGCGTTCACTGCACCTGCTGGTTGCATATCTTTACCTGCCGTCCTGCGACTGTTCCTTCTTTACACTTTGCTGCTCAAATCTTGTATATTAATATTTGAATAATGCGGAACTGCATGCTATAATTACGCCATCTCGCTGTTTGTTGATAGCTCTCTTGGCGTTGTGCTCGCGCCGGGCGGATGCTACGGTGTTCAGCACCAGCTCCTCCACCTACACAGAGCAAGCGAAATGTTGTTGGAACAGCTGGTGAAAGTTTGCCAAAACGCCACCATGCTGTTTAACCGTGAGCCTGTAGCCGCCTGCTGCACAGGCTTTATGCTGAGGAAGGATACCAAGGACCCACCGGTGAACTGGAGTATGTTTGGGTCGTGTCAGGCTTTTCAGTGGTGTCTAAAGTCATAGCTGCAGGAAACATGATGCACAGCAGGAAGTTACAGCTCCAAAAGCTTCACACATGCTGTAACACAGTTTATTTATGAGCTGGCTAACTTTTGTTTTATGAATGTGCTCTGCAGTCGTGGGATAATAAGCACATTGTTTACACAATGTGTTTTCCAAGTGCACCAACCTCTGTTGCCTGACATTCAAGCCCTCAGGCTTTACATGAGGAGCTGTCATGATTTCTTCCTATAGCCACTCAAAAACCTGCATTTGTGCATAAAGTGCATGAAAGAGCAATAACCACAGAACAAGTTGATGTTTTCTATTTAAGTTGCTCTGTATCCATTTTCTGGTCATTGCGTAAACAATAACACTGGGATAATGTGCTGTGAGAGTCATGGGGTCAACGTTGCTCCTCTCTGAGTCTGTTTATGTAGGTCAACGGTTCTTCAGTGCAGGGGGTCAAAGGCGTGTTTATTATACGCCGGCGTTCATATTTACATATGTATACGTATTATGAGTGGTACTCAACAGCTCAGCAGCAGCTCTGCAGCATATGTGATAGCATAGTAGCACATGAAAGCCATTTTATTAGCTTAACATTACAGCCCCCTGTTCTCCTAATTAAAATAGTCTCATTATGATGAATGTGAAACGGTTATATTGAAACTCAGACAGGATTCAGACGGGAAGATGATGAAATGACTAAAACAGTACTAACAACAAGTCATGAAAGTCTCAGAGATGTGCTGTTAAAAAATGTTCTGCCCGGAGAACCCGGAGAACAACCGAACAAATGAACCCCCGTTTCCATGACAAGCAGCGATGCGCCAGGCTTTGTTACTGCTGTCAAATGGTGGCCGTTTCTGGCCATTTACACCTGACAGACAAAGTGCTGGCAGCAGGTTGTGATGAATGCTGATTTGGGCGAAATCCAACAAAATGATGAAGCAACGACGGAGTGAAGACAAAGGACGGCGAGTGGAGGGAGGATGAAGGAGTGAGGCCTCCTCTTGTTCTCCACAACTGCTTGAACTCAGTTTAAATACACATGTGTAAAGTGGAGAGGTCTATTATGCGCCTTTATTGTCGCCCCTTGTCTCATACTGTAGTATTAACATTCTCTCTCTGCTCTCACCCCCTGCTGAGTTTTTTTTACTACCAATTACACTGAGGCAGCAGGAGGCTCTGTAATTTATTCTCCTCCTAAGTGGACCTTCTGGTAGGTCCTGCAGGTGGACTATCATCACTGCGATCATAGCGCTTGTGTGTTGCACCACACAGTCTATTGGGGCGTAAAGTCTGTGTGCAGCACCTGCAGTGCAGAACAAGCTCCCACCCGGGTTGGGCCATTGGGTCCGGCAGGTTCTCCTCTTTGCAGTTGAGCACGGGTTGGTTGTGCTCCACCACACTGATGCAGTACATTCCGAACTAATTCTTCATTCTAATTCTGTAACTCTGTGTCTTTGTAATTGCGACATAAATGGCGAAAAGCAAAACAAACCAATTAAAATATTAAATAGCTCCTGATATTGTTAGCCGAGCGTTTTGGGAAATTAAAACGTGTCTGGTCTGTGGCGGAGCCGCATGAAGGATGCTCGTCTCCACGTGAAACGCAGCACAGGCTGTGCCGCGCTCAATAGGCCCGACCTACAGCTCCGCTGATACGGACCTGGCATTTACGCGCAGAAAAGGGCCGCTATTGATTCCGCCGCTTTGTCACCGAGCCTCCTTGGGCATGGTTCTGCAGGAGATCGATTGGCTGTGGGTTCTTTAACGCCGCTGTGAACGCGGAGGAGCGCCCGTGGAACTGGGAGACCAGAGGGACGCGCTCTAAGTGAGTGTACAGCATGTGGGGGTCGGATCAAAGGGGGCGATGGGATGGAGCGGCACCACTTCCTGCCTCAGATCAGCTTCTTTACCTCAAAGGGTCAAGTTTCCCCTCGCTTCTTCTTTTCCACAGTGTGAACTCTGTGGGAAGCTGGAAACGATTTTTTCACATATAATAGAAGGAACAAATAGCTCTAGACTCCCATGTGTACGTATTGTCTATAACCATTGAAGGAGCCTTGTTGCTGCTTAGCCACAACTTTTATTGTGAAAGGCTTGAGACTAAAATGTATCACAGACGTTTTGTAAAGGTGTGGCCTGGTCCCGTCATCACACTGGAGTGTTCAGTGATAATAGTGATAATCCTCCGCTTCCCATTGAAGTTCCAGGCAGGTGGTAAACACAGCTTTAGCTTTAATTGTTTTCCTACTTGGAAGCGTAGATGTTCTCATCAATTATGTTTTTTTTTTTTTTTTTTTTTTATTTTCTTCAGTTTTTATCCCAGCAAGGCCCTGATGATGGTTGATTTCACTGTGTGCAGAGCCAAGAAACCGACGTGCTAGTGTTCACCATGATAACACTGGGGAACTGTGGCAGACTTTGGCATAAACGTGTATAGTTTTGTTTTGTTTTGTTTTTGGAAAAATCTGTTCTCTTGTTTTTGTTTGTGCTCGTTAATTTACAGTCGCTCTCCCCTTGTGTGTTTCCAGGTAAGCGGGGAGTCTTTGAACCTATGCCTGCTCTGAGTGTGTGTGTGTGTGTGTGTGTGTGTGTGTGTGTGTGTGTGTGTGTGTGTGTGTGTGTGTGCGTGTGTGTGTGTGTGTGTTCCTGTCTGCCGGAGGAGTAATAACGTCGTGGTTGCAAAGAGCAAAGTAAGATCTCACCACACACACACACACACACACACACACACACACACACACACACACACACACACACACACACACACACGTCTTGTTACGCCTGCTTCCTTCCTACTCTTTCTAAGAATACTTCCATCCTGATGACTCTTTGATTTGGTTTCAGCTTCGGCTTGTGTTAGTGCAAGCTGTTTGATTAAGAATCTAATTAAATCAGCAGGGTATGAAGGGAATCAAAGCAGCTGAGATGGCGTTGAGCTGAAATGCCTCCTTCAGAATGAACCTCATTGAGAAGCTGGTGGATGGGTGCAGAACGTGCAGATGGTGGAGCGGCACCTGTGCGGCTGCACGCGCCTTCACGCAGACCAGACGAGCTTTGACAGGAATCCGCCGCTCGGGTTCCGCGTTCATTAAAAAACCTGCGTGTCTCCTACAGTAACAGAGAAACGACGCCGCAGCGATGCTGCGTGCGAACGCGCACGACGTCTGACACAAATGGCCAATGATGAATATTTACTGTAGGGGAGGACCGGGAAATATTAATATTGTAAGAGTCACAGCACAGAACACGTGTGAGTGATGACTCTTCCCGTCGCTGGTACCGGCGGCTTTGTTGCGTCGCGGATCTGCAGCTGTGATCTGCTTCACTACAGGTAAACTGTGGAGACACGCTGTGAAGTTGTGAGTGTCGCCATCTGTCACGTTGTCACCGGGCTCTTTATTTTTATCCCGCTCTATCTGCGGGGCTCAGTCTGGGCTTCCTTTCATTTCTCATCCTGTTCAACCGCTCAACGCTAGGAAGCCTCTGCACTGTCCGACGGGTTGTTTGTTTGCGCTGCGGCTGCGCTATTGTGCGTCGCTGCCTCGTGGAGATGGACAGTTGTTGCTAATTTTGCGGGTTCATTTGCATTCGTCGGCTGAGGACGGCGCGTGCGCTGTTTTAAGGGTTTATCGGTGCTCAGATCAGAATCCGCTCCCTCCTTGTCAGCGTCCTTTGAAGACATCCCAGTCCTGTCCTTCCTGCTGTGTCTTCCCTTCCTCCCTCCTTCCTCTTCGCTTCATGCAGTATCTTGGCTCGGAGCCTCTTCACTGATCCACTAAGGAGCCGTCTGAATGGCTGCACAAAAGCATTTGTGTGTTTGAATTCGAAGCACCGGGGCGGACGTGAGATAAGGACAAATGTCATCTCCACATGTCATCTCCTGTGTTGTCCAAATGTCTGACAAAAGCCCGAGGAAGGTGATAGATGTGTATGTGGATCAACAATCGCACACATGCATTAAAGCATGTCTCCAGTATAAGCATCATGACGACAGCACATGTTCACAGTTGCTGCATGATGACATTTTTTTGCGACCCAATCTCGTCTCTAGAACGTCTTGTTCTGATCTAGAACACCCCGTTCTATTTCCATCTGATTTAGAAAGGATCTGAACTCTGCATCCGCGCTGGACGCAGTCTGGTGCTAATGAAATGTCAGAATGAACGTTGAAACCAGCCGGTTTCTGTCTAAACCCGAGCAGCGCGTCGTCTGAACGCTTTTGGTGAGAAGCTAAAACTGGAAAGCCTCTAGTTGTGAAGGAAGATGGTGTGTGTTGGGCAGCGTGCGTGCGGGCGGTGGGAGGTTGGTGGTGGGCGGATGTGTTAGCAGCCGTACTTTGCAACCACTCAAAGCATAAGGAGACCGGTCTGTCCCTGGAGCGGCCTCTGTGGCAGAGAATCAGAGTCTTTGACGACCTCACAATAACACGGCATCTACTGTATCAAGGCATCCAGCCTGGTTGTCTATCGCTATGAGCGGCTGACTGATGCATGTCGGTTGGTGGTGGCTCCATCCATCAGACCAGTAGCTCAGCTCCACCGACCTCATAGGATGGCTGCAGACGCATGGTTTAACAGGAGCCCTGTTCCCTGAGGGCTGCGGCCTCGTTCGACCCTGCCACAAAGTGCTTCAGGAACGGTTTGAGCAGCACAACCAGTGCGAGGTGTCGACGTGTTCCCCAGATCTCAGTCCAATCGAGCATCTGTGGGATGAGCTGGTCAAACGGGTTCTATCCATAGAGATCCCACCTCTGGCTTTCGAGGATTTGAAGGTTCTGCTGCGAACGTCTGGGTGCAAGACACAGCACCTTAATAATTAAAAAGTCATAATTAAAAGGGTTCCCTCAAACTTAGGTAACTTTTCTTGTTTGCTTTTGTTATCATCAATTTTAGCTACAGTTTGCTTAATTTTACAAATTGAACACATTTTACTAATTGATTTTCAACATTGTTTTCTGCTTGAGCATGAATGACATGACAGCGCTGCATCTCTTGGCTTCATCGCTTCATTTTTTTTTCTTCCCTTCCATCTGTCAAAAACTATCACCTGCTGTTCGGAGAATTCAGGCCCATGCAGAAAAATCCTTCCCTTGGGTCTATTTATAATATCGGCCTGGACATTGTGGCTTCTCACAGTCAGTGTCACATTATGTGGCAGAATCCAGCAGCTGATCTCTGGTCAGGAAGGAGCTCCTTGTGTGTGTTGATGGATAATAAAGACTGGCTCCACTAAGAAACATATACGGCGGCACAAGGGCAGCAAAGCCGCAGACCCAGTGATGCATTGGGATCCATGGACGCCGCCGTGAGTGGCTGCTCGTCTCGCGTCGGCCCATAATGCCCCTGGCTTTCATAAGGTGCATTAGAGATGATGCGCTGCTTCGTATTTTCCGCCGGCGGCTGCTCTACGTTCCGTCGCAGCCTCAAATGCTGCGTCTGTGCCAAAGCGTTCGTCGGTACAATGAAGCAGCGAATGCATTTATCCTTCAAACCAAGACGTTCACAAGCTGCAAAGTGAAGCGGTTAGCGATAGCGACGTAGCGGCGGCGCTGCCTTGTGCTGTGAAACGCTTCGGTCCAACTGTAACAGAGCTTATTCTGGGAAATATTCGCTGTGGTTAAGTGGAATTAAAGGATCAAAGGCGCCCATGGAGTCATTGATTGGATGACTATAGTAAATAACAGCTGCTCCGGCTCGTGTTCAATCGTGTCTTATTCACAGGAATGAATCCGTGGGTGCTATTTTGGGCAACGTCTTCACTGCTCATCAGATTTTTAACCTTCATCGGAGCCGTGCGATAATCGCCACCTTTTGTTGCCTTTGTTGCCGACTCCTTTCCGCCGCTTGCGGATAATCTGATTCTTATTCAGAGCGGCCGAATTCATAATCCCGTTAGGGCACACGAAAGTAGCGCCGCGCATCCTCCGCGGGGGGTCCTGTAAGCCCGGCGCGGGTTTACCCGCGTCCCGGAGGACGACGGCTGAGCCTGAGCTCCGCGGCCTCGCTCTGCTGCTCAGTTGTGGGGTGGGAGCCGTGCACTTTTCCCACCGTCTTCAAGTCTTGCATCACTCCAGGAGGTTCTCTTGGGTGTTTTTTTTTCTTTTCTTTTTTTGCAGCGGAGGTGGGGATTCTTCCATCCAGCCTTTGCAGATGTGGAGTGTAATGAAGACGTATCGCTCTCCTCCTATAAGTAAATATCTGCAGAATCACGGGTGCGACGCTCTGGACGCCCTCGTTCCCTCTTTTGTCGACTCAAGCTCCAAAGTCTCAGGGCTCCGGAGTCTGCAAATAGATGTTCTGCATAATTAAAATCTAATTTCACACTTGCAAACAAGATATTTTACAGTTTCTTATGTTGTGGCTTATTTTCCAGCTGGCGTTTGACCCAAATTGATGTTCGATAAGATTAGATGACGCTTCCCCCCCAAGGGAGCGGGACATTTATGTGTCACAGGTTTAGATCAACTATGCAAAATGCAACTACTCTAAGTTTGTCATCCTCACCCTTTATCCCTTCTTCAACTCCACTACTTATATTAATCAGCTGTGTGATATTGATTAATGTCATCTCTCACGTAGCCCAGATGTAGCAGCTTCCTTCCTCCCAACATTACTATGGGTGAGGTGTGTCAGGACCTGCTGAAGCTTGAAGCCACTGAGTAACAATGATCCACTCCACTGGGCTGGAGGAAGCTTTTGTGAACTCAAGATTAATGGCGGGGACACGAACGCGCCCTTCAGCCCCCCCTCGGATCTCATCAAGTCTACTTTCGGTTCCTCCGCGGAGTGGAGACATTTTTGCCTGAAAGGTGACAGTGCAAAGTGCTGCCAGGGAGAGCGAGACGAGGCTTATTTGTATGTCTGGATTGGTTCTTCCAATGTATTAATCACATTCATGCTTGGTATAACATTACTTCCTCGTTCTCCTCCGTGATGTTTATCCGCTCAGACAATTCATCATCGGGGGACGTGGATTTACTGCTCTCGTTTCTGCGGCTAAGACAGAAGATTTAAAGCTCGTTTTGAATCACATTTAAAAAGCTAAACAGAATTTGTGCCTTTCTGACTAAAGCCTGGAGTCCCCAGCAAAGTAAATGGAGCAGTCAGTTTCCTGTGTGACGACAAAAATAGACAAAATAGACTGTAGAAACATAATGAAGATCAAAAAATTGAGATCGGTGGTGAGAAAAAAATGTCCAGTCTTATAGTTTAATGCAGATGTTTATGATAAAATAACAGAGCTGCTCTGCTTGATGGCTGCTAAAACACTCTAGGGTTCCAAAAAGGCTCTAATTAAAGGCTTGGCTGAGCATCAGCCACTGGCCTATATGTGAAGAGAACCGCCGTTAATCACTGATGCTGACAAACATTTAAATGTCTCCATTAGGTGCACAGTCGCTGTCGCCCGATCCATAATAATGACATTAGAGCAGCTCAGCAGTGGTGTGTGTCAAAAATATGTGTGTGTGTGTGTGTGTGTGTGTGTGTGTGTGTGTGTGTGTGTGTGTGTGTGTGTGTGTGTGTGTGTGTGTGAGTGTGTGTGTCTGTGTGTGTGTGTGCGTGTCTTACTCTAATCAGTCCTGTGAACCCTGTCTCAGCTTGAGTGTCGCTGACTAAAGTGTATTTTTATGCTTTGCGTCCATCATCCAGCGTTTATAATGTCATCTACTCTAAACCTTAAGTAAATATCAGCGAGGGCACATCACTGGTTTGTTTTACATACGAGGGCCGAAACGTCTGTCAGTGAAGTGGTTCGTCCTTAAAACTGCTCACATTAATGGGAAACGAGGCTGAGCTACTGGACCTACACTAGTTAATTGAAAATCGTTTTCCTTTTAGGACGAGTTCTGCATTACACACACACACACACACACACACACACACACACACACACACACACACACAGGAAGCTGCTAGTCTCAGTGAGCACAGGCCCTTCATGCCCTGATTTTTGGTGTCAATAAGCATCAAAGATAAGAGGCTGTTTTCCAGCAGCAAACACAGACCACACACCTTATACAGATCAGAGCAGGGACCCACGAGTCGCTGCACCAGCTACAGTAGTATGAATCATGCAGTGTTAGTGTGTAGGTGTAAACAAGACAACAGAACGTCACTTCATCCTGGTAAAAGTCAAAGTATTTGATTTAAGTGCATCTTGTGCTTGAGTCATTAATGCTTTAAAGTGTTTGAATGTGTTTGTAGTTCTTCAGCTGTACAAGATTCCTGAATGCTGAATACATTCAGAAGGTCATGAGCCATTTGCCCTTGGTGTGTGTGTGTGTGTGTGTGTGTGTGTGTGTGTGTGTGTGTGTGTGTGCGTGCGTGCGTGCGTGCGTGCGTGCGTGCGTGCGTGCGTGCGTGCGTGCGTGCGCGTACACGGACGTCTGACCTGACTGACTCATCCGTGCACCCTCAGTCCCCCTTTAACATAATGTGTTGGGGGAATGAGGCCACGTTTTTCTTCCACAGACAATTTCCGCGTAATGGTTCTCCAGCGGGGAAAAAAAAAGAAAAAGACAAGAGGCGGCCATTATTGCGGGTTTTCCGTTGCCTGAATACAAGAGTAGGGCGCGCTATTGAGATTCAGCTCTCACTCGGAGCCACTCTGGCCAGATTGGAGCACCCATCAGAATGCCAGCCACTAACTGGCTGCAGCCCATCGCGCCAGCGCTCCTGCTGCGGGTAGATGCGTTGGTGACGAAGTGCCGTCGAGCAAACACGAGCAGAGCTGCTGAAAAATAGTCATTCCCTCCGTTCGGCATTAATAACGTCCGGGTCACCTCGCCGGCCACTTTATTAGGGACGCTGTACAGTCGAACGGAAGCCAATGCAGCATCTCCGCCTTTGCAGCTTCACAGGTTTTCATTTGTGAAAACGCTGCCAGATGAATGAATGGAGACACGCGGCATCTGGCATCAATGCGTCACAGACTGTCCTCATAGACTGCCATGATCTGTTTCAGACGAGATAATCTAATGCACCGAGGCAGCAGCTTCTAGGATCAGCACTCAATCTGTAAAATGTATTTACCACTTGGATATTTCCTGAAGTGATACATACTGTACGGCTTCCACTCAGGGCGTTCTTACTATTCGTTGGATGTTGCAGCCCCTTCTCCGTTCGGAGCATGTGTAGAAGATTGCGACCGGTGGAAATGGTAATTTCATCGATGCTGCGAAATTAGATTATGTTAAACTCTGCGTTCTGGTGCTTTTGTGCGTCCGCCTGCCATCGATTTGTGCTGTATGAAGTTGTCCAATAGTGTTACTGAAGCAGTGACAGACGTTCGGCGGTGCTGCTATTGACAGCGGTGAGGGCAGCGTTATCAAAGATCCATTGTTGCGGATGAAATGTAGCGCTTGCATTGGACTGATGGATATTACATCCATAAACTTGGCCAACGAGGCTCCATTATTACAGCACCTGACCTCAGCATGTGACATTATCTCAAAACACAGCGACAGTCGGTGACTTCGTCGCTGGAAATGACTTTTGTGTTGGATAATGAGACTCTGCGCGCCATTATCTCGGCTGGTTTGAGAACTAAGTGCAGCAGCGGCCTGGAGTCTGGTGGAAGCGCCTCCGACGGCCGATGCGTCCGTTGATGCACCGGCGGAGGAGAGCATGGATGCGCCGCGCGCCACAGCAGACACACTCTGCCGCTTTGATAAGGGTCATTCAGGCTGCATTGTTGTTCGGCCGCGGCGCTAGGATGGGCTTCAGGGGGGGGTGTTAACAGAAACCCGGGCAGAGCCGGACCTACGGGCTGTTGGAGCAGCAGGAAGATAAAGGTGTCGAATACGAGCATCAGACTATCTGTGTAGCGTGTGAATCGCCATGTGGCGCCATAACCAGGTGAGGCGCCTACGGTACCTGCCTCATCTACACAACGTGAACATGTGGACTCTAAATAGACGATGCTGCTCATTGTAAACGCTAGCTGCCTTTTGATAGGACGGACGGGGATTAAACCAGTGCGAGGATCACTGAGAAGCTGCTCCGAAGGTGGTTTTTTTTTGCTTCATCCGCTCCACTCGAACTCACTGTCGTCTCATCACGCGCTGCGTTTGACATCCTGCATTCCTGTTGGATGAAGACGCCTTTGGTTACCATAGTTTCAGCAGCACGGCCATACGTGACAACGCCTCCTCTCTGAGAGATGCTGAAGGGCAGAGGTAATAGATAAGAAGCTGCATTCATGCGTTGGGATGAAGGGGCGCTTCTCTTCAAGAGTCTTGTCGGCACAGACATGTCAAGACCTTTTGATGTGTTACTTACTTAGAGAGATTGAGGCAAAGTCTCCCCTAATCCAACTTAGTTGAATTAAGGGATCAGGGAATAAAGTGCCAAAAAAAAAAAGAAAAAAAAAAGGAGCTCTTCTCAACATAGGCGCGATGCAGAGGGGGATGCACGGCTCCTCTGTGGTTTTAGCCACGGCCAAAAGCATCCGGAGCCAAGTCTGGGTTAGATCTCTGCTATTCACAAGGGAGGAAGGGGGATCACGGGTTCAGGGTGAGCTTCAGTTCACGTCCAGAATGGAGAATTGTTTAGTTCGTCTTTAGCAGGATTACAAAAATCCACTGTGAGATATGTATTGTATTCGGAAGCAGGATTACGGCGGTTGACGCTCATAATGCAAGTGTTTTGCAGCTGCTTAAGTTAAGCTATCGCTGAAGTTTCCCCGGGGACCGACGCTGGAAGCGGCGCTGACCAGCTGCTTCACACAGCGCGTGTCCTCTGCCACATCGGGAAAACAAAAGCCCGCTGGTGTTCAGCTGCTCCTCCGCCGGTGGACTCGGCCCCGCGGTGACACGACGCAACGCTGGCCGGTGAAGCTCCGACGTGCAGTAAATCACCGGCTCCTTTATGAGCCTAAACAAAAGTCAATTACTGTACTCGGAGGGAGCCGCTTGTCTCTGTGTGTCTCTTTAGGGGTAAGAGTGAATAAATCCTGGTCATCCTGTCTATACGGGAGTCAAAGCCAGTCAGGAGCACGGATCGATGATGTGCGTCAGGGAAACGCAATTAACTGAATGTGTGGTCTCCTATAGAGAGCAGCGGAGCCGGCGTATGCTGATAGAAACCATGGGTGTTGTCTTTAACTGTCGTCAGTCGCCTCCTTATTATTAGTTACAGCAGGGTGACGTAGAAGCATCGCTATGTTTCCATCCTCCCAAGGATCTGAGCGTGTAAATACCAGGACCCCACATACTGTTTGTGTTCAGGTGTGGTTCAAGTGCACTTCAGGTCCCGCCTCAAGGGCGAAACACCTGGAGACGCGCCGGAGTCGTGCAGGGGGAGGACGAGCAGCAAGAGAGAGTAAACAGAGATCTGTGAGTTGACGCGGAGGAGGAAGTCAGGGCAGGTTTGAATGCAAATGTGGCTGCGTGTTTAGCTGAGGGGAGACACCGACAACACGAGACAGGAAGTCTGAAGCACGGAGCGGCGTGTTGTGTTTGCGGGCGTGTGTGATTCACTCATTCATTCTCTGCTGACTGACCTTTGTGTAATGACAGTGTGGTGAATGGCTGTGGACTAAACAAAACTTTGTGAATGGAGCAATTTGCACATTGAGCTGAGTGTCTGGTGTGTGCGTGTATGTGTGTGTTCGTGCGTGTGTGTGCGCATCGGAATGGGACCCAAAATCCTTTTTTATTCTACCAAAGTGGGGCCCTATGGTCACTTGTGGGGCCCTTTGGCTGGGGCTGTGTGTGTGTGTGTGTGTGTGTGTGTGTGTGTGTGTGTGTGTGTGTGTGTGTGTGTGTGTGTGTGTGTGTGTGTGTGTGTGTGTGTGTGTGTGTGTGTGTGTGTGTGTGGCAGCACAGGATGGAGGGTAGAATAATTGATGACTAAGGAGGCCGGCTGGGTGGTTGCTCACCGCATCATGTGGCAGAGGAGGCTGCTGCCCAATGACCTCATTGTGTTTTTGCAGTAAATCGCTCCAGTGTTAACTTGCTATACTATATTACTAATGCGAGCAACGAGCGGCGGCGTCAGTCCGTGCAGCTCGGTTCTGCAGACGTGCTGTGTTGGGTCTTTGCTGGGGCGGTGTCGGCTCCCAGCTGCTTATTGAGATGACACAGGGCCGTGTTGCCGTGTAGCTTAAATGACGTGTGGAGCTCTTGATCCCTGCGAGTCGCTGGAGCTGAACCCGGGGCCATTATCGACCATCACCTGCCTGACGTCGCCTTTCAGGTCGAGCGGCAGCCAATTTACGACAGGTGTCGGCGATCGCTGGAGAGTTGGGCGGCGTGTTGGTGCCTCACATACTTATTAAAACACATAAACCTGCCACGGGCGTGGAAATCAACATGTCTGTACCATGTTTGTGTGTGTGTGTGTGTGTGTGTGTGTTTGTGTGTGTGTGTGTGTGTGTGTGTGTGTGTGTGTGTGTGTGTGTGTGTGTGTGTGTGTGTGTGTGTGTCTTGTGATGAAGAGACTCCAGACATGTAGGTCAGGCACAGATCCATTATGTGACTTGGCCAGGAACTTCATGTCAAAGTGGAGCAGCAGTGTTCAAGGGCACTTCTGTCGTCTGTCGTCATATTTTTATATATATCTTCCCTCCTGCACTCAACTTTCTCCCCTCGGTGTCTCTCTTTGAACATTTGTTTTAAACGTACCGTCTTCAGACTGACAGATAAGACGAAGCTCGTTCTGGTGGAAGTTGTAGATCAAGGTCTCTTTTTTTCTCCCACTTCCTATCGAACTGAGCTGACATCACTGGGATGTCCTCATCACAAGCGATCGAATCTGCAGAAATGTAGGTCGAGGACTCAGAGGTGTCAAAGTAATTAAGGCAGAAAGCGATACGTTGCTCAGATTGTCATTTTAAATAGTGGTTTTCAGAAAATGTAGTGTGTGTGTGTGTGTGTGTGTGTGTGTGTGTGTGTGTGTGTGTGTGTGTGTGTGTGTGTGTGTGTGTGTGTGTGTGTGTGTGTGTGTGTGTTCAGGCCGGCCTCTACCTAAAGGCCGCCACAACGATCGTCTACAATAGATTTGTCAGAGGCAACAGGTCGGTCTTTGTAGACAAGTCGGCTGAAAAACACCCAAACGCTCTCTCGCAACATAAAAGCGTTTAAAGCCTCGCAGAGAGACGAACAAGCGGGTCTGTCAGCCAGACAGCTGAAGGAATCCCAGACAGCGCCGCGTGCCCGGCAGAATGCAAAGCGCCAGCGGGTCAGTGTGCTGGGCTGCACCCGTGGAGCTACCTGACAGAGCGCCTCCATGCACGGCTGCACCGGGAGAAAAAGAGCAGTGGCGTGAAAATCCAATCCCATTAATAGACAATTATGTTGCCACTCGCTGTCAGGGCCAACACCCGCGGACGCCGCCATTTGCATCTGAAGGTATGGCCGCTATTTATTTGAACATGGACTGGTTTGGGCAGGCGGGGGGCATGGGGGGGGGGTCTGGACTCTGGGCCCCATCTAGTCAAACATCCTGCAACGTCATCAGGTGCTGCAGCATCAGCTTTGCAGTGAGTGGCGACTTCTTGCGTGAGACTTAAAGCACGTGTTAACAGTCTGCAGCCAACTCAACACGTTATGAACAGCAGGCACCACAGTCCAACATGTTACAGCTCAGCCACCAGTGACCTGCACGCGGAATGGATCAGAACCAAACAGCATCGCACTAATTACTGGTTAGATGTTCAGTGCACGTTGTTCGTTGTGCGTTTTTCTACATGTTCCGTGTAGGAATTGATTTTGTTGTTGATGGTGGAACGGGATGCGATCGAAGCAGGCGCAAGAGTTCTCCTACAACCTACCGAGTAACAATGTCGGAACGTGGTCCGACTGGAGTGGAACCAGCGCAAATGTCTGACGCATTTACCCAAACATTAACCCTAATCAAGCAGTTTAGGCGAGTCAGCCATAAAACAGTGGACTAACCTAGATGTTCTTTTATGTTTATTTGGATACAAGGTGTTAGTGGTGCTGTGATCACCAGCATCCCGTTTGCTACACCGCTCCGTTATCGAGCTGGCGTCGTGCCCAGAAGTAGAACACTCACAAAGCAATGAGCTATTAGAGGAATATTGATTTTCTCGGAGGCAATGTCACGGGAGTCAGATGGATGATTCAAAAGCCACAGTATGTGGGCATAGCAGTCTTTTATATGACTGAGACGGGAGCTATGATACAGTTGTTGTCTGGCGGTTAGTTGTATTGTGATGGGATATTGAAATATGAGAGTCCGCTGTGCTGGGAGAGACGCAAACAGTTTTAAAGGGGGAGCATAAAGCATGCAGTCAGTCTGTGATCCAAGGAGCGATATTAGATTATCTTTAAACGTTGCTCATTCCACATGATGAGGAAATACAACACTTGGCCTTCAGAGGAGCTGAAATCCCCACTGTCGCCTTCACAGTCGGCCTCTGAATCTTAAATGAAGTTATAATGGAGCAAAATGGCTTAATCTCCCGCAGGTTTGTGCCTCGGGTGACGTTGTTTCGCTCTCGTCTGGTTTCTTCTCCCCCCGCTGGCGGAACACCAGCCACGCTCGTGTATTCTTACTGCACGTTCATCTCTGGATCATTCATCACATTACGCGTTTCCACTCGCAGGCCTCCCGGTGAGCACCGCGTTCCCCCTCAGAGCCCTTTTTTTTAGGAGGTTCCTTCTGGAACCGTGAGCGACCGACGCGCTGGTTCGACTCGGGCTCATTTCATGCTGCATTTCTGTTTAGAGAGAAGTCAGAAGTAGAGGTAGAAAGTGTGTGTGGGATCTAACACCACACACACACACACACACACACACACACACACACACACACACACACACACACACACACACACACACACACACACACACTCCAACTCATTAACACAGCTCCAGTTGTGCCTGTTAATCTGTGGAGGGAGATTAATAGAGATTTCACTCAATTCAAGCATTTGTCACTAACATAATTATTATCATTATTTAATCAACCACGATTGCATTAATCACTAAAGAAATAATGACCAATTATCTGAAACCCATTTCAGGCTGATTCCTCTTGATGTTCCAGCTTGCAATCTGTTCTCTTTCGCTCGTGGGTGCTAATGTTGTGTTTATACTAAGAGCGCAGAATCCTAATAATTAGTAATTAGTTGTTGGTGAGTCTCGCTGCCGCTGCTCTGCTGGGCTGTTTTATGAACGCGGCGAATAAAAATGTGGGTATTCTAGTGGTATCAGTGCATTTGTTCCGTATCAGTGTACAGTGAGGAGCTGGGTTTAGAGGCTGAGGCTTTGCAGGGAGCTTTTCTAAAGGAAAGAGCAAAATAACCCTGAAGTCAGCAGAGTGGGACTGTTTTGTTGGCACAGATCACAGCGGCCGATGGTTTGAAGCTTTAGCAAATACTGACAAAAGTATCAGGAAAACTTAATAGTCTTTGAGTCTGCACAGTTATTTCTTTTTTCTTGTATTATTCAGTTTTTTTTTGTAGTCATGGCAAAAATGCTAAAGCCCTAAATGTCAACGTTTGCGGCCAATAACTCAGAGTTAAAGTGCTAAGTGCTGAGTGAAGGACGTGTCAGCGGGTTTGAGAAGTGACGTTTGCTTCCAGCTCCGTTTGGATTCTGCACTCGTTCCGTCGCCAGATACGATCTGATGGAGATTGTGATCAAAGCCATTTCCTCGGCGGGACCTGCATGGCTCCCTAGTCCTGAATGCAGAGGCTTGGCGTCGTTTGCCTGTGTAATTGTCTTTTGGCTGCTTTGCATGAATCTGCGCATTCACAGTTTTGACTGACTGCAACTAATTTTGAGGGAGAATTTGGAGTTTAATTGGGAAAAGTGTTTGTCTGCCAAAGAAAACATTGACTAAAACACACTTGAGTCTCTCTGTCTCTGTCCTTTCTCTCATTTGCAATTATTAATTGCTAATCTGATTGCTATTCATATGTAGCATTGAATAATTTCCATGGGCAGTGATGTGGGAGTAAAAAGCATCCACTGGCCTCCCTCACACTTTTGTGCTTCCTTCTATCTCTGAGCGGTCCATAAATATTTATGGGACCATTTGAATAATGGGAAATAAAAAGACAAAATATTATGTTGTGAATAGAAATGTGAGGAGGGTCAAGAATGGGAAACAGCAAAGGTGGAAGAGTCTTCCCGTTTGTAAATGTGCAGGTTGAGCCATTTGCAACCAGTGAGTCATGGACCCTGTCGCTCTCAGGAAACAGGGTTAATTCAATTCTGTTACACTGCTGCTTAATCACGTCAGTAATAATGTAGGAATAGCTCCTCATCGCTCCCGCCTAATAAAGGCTATGGTGTAAAAGCTGGATGCTAACATTTGGACTTTGCATATTTTGCATAATGAAGCTCAAGCCCTCAGTAAGTACAGGTGCGTTATGAGGTATAAATATAACATATGAGACATGTGGCCTCATCGCAGCAGCCAGTTCTGTGACATTGTGCTGGAAGTGCTGCACCGGAGCTGAAGATTGTTAAGAGCGCGTGTCAGCGCAGCACCTTCACCAGGATGAAGTTCGCATTGTAAAATATTTAGATCTCCAGATTGACGACTGTGAGCCACACAAGCTCCTGGTCTCGCTTTAGTCTCCTCAAAGGAGCTCAATCTATGTTTCTTATCGCTCAGAGCAGAAAACAATGAGTTGAGAAGAACAGACCTGAATGCATGGAGGCTAGTGGGTGGGGGTGGTGGGGGGTAACATAATAGATAGCAGAGGAAATTGATTTTGAACAAGTGCATTTATTCGACAAAAGCTTGGCATCTGAAGAGAAAATGGTCTCCCTGAATAAGTACTGTGGTGGCAATGTGGATTAGACTGATAAAAGGACGCCAGAGGGAAGGTAGACAGAGACGACGGGTTGAGAAAGGAAGATAAAGAGTAATTAGAGAAAATGAGAAAAGAGGCTAAACCAAAGCAAGAAAAACAATGTGCAAAACAAGAGTGAGTAAAGGATGTGAGGCAGAGATGTGAGGGAGCGTGGGTGGGACGGGGCGGAACGATGCCTCCTTTGGGTTTAAATTGCCAACAGAGAGCAGATGCACAGATACTGTAAAGTCGCCGCCGTTCTCAACACGCTCATTCATCAGAGCGCGGTTATTAATGAAGGTGAGTCAGGCCTCGAGTCCTGGACCCGACTCCGCCCGCGTTCCCCCGACTCGCGGAGCGATGGGAATCAGACGCGAATGACGACGCCGCGGCATCTGCTGCCGCGCAGTAAGCACGTACTGAGCTGCTTCATGGTCCGTGGCTCCAGATACTGTGAAATACTGCGGGTGTGCAATTAACCAAATGCCTTGTGCCACTGTGTCCATCATCCTCATCGATCGGTGTCCAGCGTCAGAGCAGCCGTCTGCTCGGCTTGATACCGTGACATTTGATCCACAGTAACTGAGCCCTGAATGACGGCCACAGAAATATGGCAGCTTTATGACTCTGGAGCCGACTGGATTCGACCCCTGTGGGCGTTTTTTGTACCTGCTGATTAGTTCCATTGGTGCGTTGCTCATTCAGGAACGTGATCCAGCAGCTTTGAACTCTCCTGTATATACAGTATATGACTGTAGATGTCTAAAATCGGAAGCGGAGTGTGCAGATTTTCTCCCGGCCGACTTCATTTTAGAAGCTATCGTCCAAATGATGAGCTGACAATGACGGAGAGTGTGCTATGTATAGCCTCCTGCAACCGACGGCAGAGCGCATTGAAATGAATAGGGTTAAATCAAATAAGTCTTAAAACAGTGGCTACACAACAAGTACACTCTGACAGCTGCCCGTCAGGATCCACTTCCATTATTTCCCCCCATCTCGGAAAAGTCACATCGCCGCCTAACGACCTGCGAGCGCTGACACTAAATCAGATTCCTCGCGTTGGTGTAACTCCAGACCCTCCGATTCCTTTTTTCATTAACCACGGCGCAGCCTCGCCGTCTCCCCAGATCTGCATGCAAATCACCCATCAATCAGTGTCTGCGTGGGGCCGGGGGGGTCGGTGACATTGTGCTGGGGCATTAAAGGAAGGTGGACAGAGATGGAGAAGCCGAGCGTGCATCAGGTTATTGTCTCCCTCTCTGCAGTCGGGTCACATAAAAGCCTTGTTAGCCATTCCTCCTCTGCTTTAGTTGTCATCTTTCATTTGGCTTTCACCTTGGAGGACCAACATCTTTTTTTAGTCTGCCAACATTTTCTGCAGTGGTTCATGGAAGAGGCTACGCTGGAATATAAATCCTCTGGCTCCTTTTTCCTCTGCGCTCTCCGCTTTATTCTTCCTTCTGTTTCTGGGCGGAGATGAAATTAGCAATTATTTATCCCTTCTATTAAGACGCCGATAAACTAAAAGAAATATTTGTTATTTGCTGCCTTTTATTGGTTTATCCTTGAGGAGAGGTCACGCGTTCTTGGCCATGTGGTATATTACTGTATAAAAAGCCAATCCATTAGCCAATTATTGCTACTGAGAAAACAGGTTTATTGTAAAGGCACCTATAAAACAAATACGGTTATTTAAAAGAAACCACGAGAATTAAAGTGGAGTAGAACAAAATTCCTCTGTTTGGCAGTTTATATTTCGAATATTCAGAGAAATGATTCCCAAACACACCAAATACAATTAATACATTTTTGTTTCTTTAATTGAATAAAATTACAGTTAAAGTAAATGATTCCTGTAAGTGGCCAACAACGATTCTGTGTGTTTGTCAGCGCTCGCTGTTCTTTTAATCCATGTATGTATTTAACCAGGGAAGCGTTTAGGCGCTAATTTGACAGAGTAATACTGTGTACAGGAGGATTTGGACAGAAGCATGTCAACGATCAGACCGAGGCGTTTGTGTACCTGCGGTAATTACCAGCCGAGCTGCTCGACGCTCGGGGATCGCACGTGTTCCTGCACATCATCGTGTTGCGGACATCGAAGCTCGTCCCGGGAGATAATGGAGAGCTTGTTCAGAGAGACGGGCGTCGTAACGCGTGCGTGTTGATGTGTGAGCTGTGCTGAACTCAACCAATATGAGCTTTTATATGAGTAATAAAAAAGTCAGGAGGTGTTTCAGCTTTTATTTTAACCTTTGTCTTGGAATTTTTTTGCCTCGGGTGAAACCAGATCTTTTGATTGGAGACAAATCATTTGTATTTTTATAGTCAGTACTGTTGTTAAACATTTTGCTAAAACCAAGAGGAGCAGGAATCTGTGCACAATCCCCCGGCTTTGTTTTATCCAGTGTGACTTTCAGCCTTTGTCTCAACTCCCTCCTGCTTTGGCTGTCAGCGTCTTTTCATCTCGACACGTTTAAACCTCCTCCTTGTTAATAATGTGTAATTATCATGAAGTGTGTGTGAGGTGAATGTCTGATTCCTGCGTGTCAGGGCTGTTGACAGGCTCAAGGGGAGTTTAGTTGTCCGAGGCTGGCCGTCTGTCACCCCGCTGAGAGCCTCTGTGTGGACGTCGGCTCCGCGGGGGGCGGCGGACGCTGTGACAGAGTTCAGGAGGTAAAATGGCTTTATGCACCCACCCCAATGGAAAAGCTGCCCAGACACTGTCTAGATGCAAATTTGCAAAATCGGCCTCTTGTGTGCGGCGCTGACCGAACATTGGCACTCCACCGAGCCTTTGGAGGTGCGGGGGCGGCCGGAGGTGCGGGTTCTGGGCGAATGTCATCGGCTCTCGCAGACCCTCAATCATCCTCGACATTGGGCGGCTCGCGGCAGAACGGACGTCCTTGAAAAAGCACAACGCAGACATCTTTATTTGTGTGGAGATACGTTCAGTGCGAGCTGAAATACTGGAAGGAAATGTTCCATACAGGACGTTTAATGGCTTGTTAAAGTTACAGTAATTAACATTTTAGAAGGCGTCTCTAACCATGTCTTATTTATCGACTGTGCTGCTGTGATAAGCTGAACACGAAGCACGGTCCAAATAAATGGCCGTGAAGCATGAGCAGATCAAAGTATCTCCACCAGCTTCCACCAGTATTAAACGTGGAGTGTGAACTGTGAAATTAATGCTTTGTCTGCCGTTTTTCCTGCACACTGGGGTAAGGAAAAGTGTAAAACGACTCGTTTATCAGAGTCACTTCAGATTATGGAGATTGGCCAAATAGCAGCCCTATCGCGCGCGCATCTCCCAAGTGTTTTTACGATAAAGATCTGCAGCTTCGGAAGATCTGCTCGCTGACAAAGAAGCCTTGTCTTCTGAAGCCCGTCGCTTATCGCTGTCTTTGGGCGTCCGCACACAGGGAAGTGTAACGAGATCAGCTGAGGGGAAACCTTTTCAAACGAAGAAACTACTATGACGGTTAATGAGAAGTTTAAAGTCAGTTTTAGGTTAGTGATGTCTCAGAAATGGATGGATTTGCTTTTTTCTTTATATTTAGATGGAGAAATTAAAACACAACCAGTGAGGATGTCAACTGGAAATACACCGGATCACTCGGAATGTTTTAATGAATGACTGTTGTTAATAACTTAAGTTAATGGTTCCTCATCAGCCCAAGGTTCTTTTTCGCTGCTTGTTTCATACAGCAACACAAACGTTTCCGGGTCAATACTCGAAGGAAAATGTATTTCATGCGACAGGCTTTGGTTTGAACAACTCCACAGTGAGGCCATCCTTTCAGACAACCCCCGCGTTTTACCGTCTCCTTGTGCTTTCTCATCGTTTCACCGCTGGTGACGTTGTCATGCCAATGAGCCCGCTTCCATCCGAGCTCATTTGTTTCTCCGACTCGCTCGCCGTCGCCGTTGAGGCTGAACCGGGACCCCGTGACGAGTGTGAAGTGCTTTCGCGTTCCCATCAGCCCCGTCATAAGTCCTCTCGCATCCGCTGAAACCTCTGAGTGGAACTTTTTTTTTCTCAAAGGGCGCTGATTCAAGTGGGAAGGAGCTCCGGCACTCTGCCTGTTGACTTGTTTAGCCCCGAGTTGTTTGAAGAACGAGGCAGATAACTCGCCGCTTTCTCCGGCTGTTGACACTCTCCTCCACGAGCTGCGCAGTTTACAGCGCTTGTCATAATGCCGGCTATTAAAAGCTCCGACTTCGGTAAATAGATCTTTAACCTCCAACATTCTTCCCATGAAGAGGCTCTGACGGGAGGTGAGGAAGCGCTCGGGGAGGTTCGCTTTCACGCGCCGCTCACGGCCGCGTGATCGTGAACGCGCGACGCCGTCACCGCGGGGGGGAAACGAGCGATGGCGCCGCCTTTGAAGCACTGCGGGGCCACGGCCGATGAAAAATCATCCCTGCACCTGTGACCTTGCGTGAAAAACGAATTGCACTGTGCTAAGTGTAATTTTCACGCGCGATAAAGTCAAATGAGCCTAAAGAGCCGTGAAATCCAGCCCCGAGCTCTGAAACGGCCTTAGCGGCGCTTTTATGCACAGGCCCCGTGTTTACAGTCGCCCTCTGTCCACTGCACTGGGGGTTTATTACTGCCAATGGGCTGACAGGTAATATTCTAATGCACTGCTCACATCTTGACATGCATATGCACAATCTGATATAATTATTGCAAAAAGTGACTTTTAATATGTTACGGAATGGAGGCTTTCAAGCTTCTGACAGAAGTAAATTAAGATTGAGTGATGAGAGCGCAAAGATCCCGACTCCAAAGTTTCTGTGACTTGACTCGACTTTATTAAGTTTGTGTTTTAATTTGAAGGGAGGTTATTTATCTGACAAATGACACGCAGCCGCCTGTATCCGCACAAAATCTTAACGCCCATCCGGGCTCTACACAGTCGGTTGATTATTGACAGCGACTTGCCAGTGAGAATACCCAGTTAATATACACTTCAGCGACTAATATTAAATAGCAACGCGGTGGAATGTGGCAAATCACCGCGTCGTTAAAAGCTCAAATTAAATGGATTTTCTTTGATCAAGATCTGAGTCAGTCATAATTTCCTCAACGGCTTATTACCACCCACGTCGGGCAGAGATTGAATATTGAATACCGCTGCCGACATCAACTGCTGACACTGACGCCGTCGTCCTCCCAGAAAAGAGAGGCTCCGGGTGAACAGGACGTCGTCGACCCAGACAATGATTTAATTGGCATCAGTGTCTGTGGTGAAGCCAAACTGTGGGGGTAAAAAAGAATTAAACTCTTATTAATCTCCTATTTTCTGTATTAGGCCATAAAGCCTCTGTGACATTGTGTATGTGCAGGGCGGTGGGTCAACTATGTGCAGATCAGCAGTTAAAGTCGAGCCTCTTTATTAATCTCATTAATTTAACAGTGTGAAACAAGCCACTTCACTTGCAAACGGTGAATTCTCCGTTTTACGGCCCTCCATAAAATCCGCCGAGCGACGCGGCATAAAAGCAGACGCGGCGCGGTTGGAAACGGGCCGTTGAAAGAACGGAACGCTTCAGCAGCTCCGTCGCAGGCGGATCTCTGTTTGCCCACTGGTTCGAGGCAGGGTTGAGGGTTCGACGCCTTAGCAGTAATTAATAATGGTCCCAGCTCATTACTGCGGGTCACATTGGTGTAAATGGCATTTCCATCTGCTCTTTATTGTGGAACGCTGCCGTCACGTGTTTATTAATGACCTGCACTGAAACAAAGCTCCGCCTCCTGCAGCCGACAGTATTTCTATGACGTACCGAATAAACCCCACCTGTTTGCGTGTACGTTACGTAAGCCCGGATGAGATGCCGCGTCCTCCTTAACTGGCTGTGGAATATTGTGCCGGCGGCAGAGATTTACAGTACATTTGGCTTCGAAGCTAACTAGCAGAGCGCGTGAGGAGATCTCGGCCCGCGTGAGACGCCGCTGCAACACGAGGAGGAGACGCAGCCGGCTCCCACACGCATTGCTGTACATTGAACGCATCGGAGCTGTTTCCTGTGGAGCGGCGGCTCCTCGGCGGCGGCGGCGGCTCCTCCGGCTGCGGTCCGGGCGCCTCCAGCGGAGCAGAGCCGCTTCCATCCCACGGGTCTCTACACCTGTCTGATCCCATTACATCATAGCACCTATGCCGGGGCCCATCAGCGCCGCGGGCCAGCAGATGGTGAGCTGATGACTGTGTGTAATGGGGAAAATTAACATTAAATCACCCGATAATAGAAATTAGATTGGCTTTTACTCCTGTCAGGGGAACGCGCGCGCTGCGTTTGAAAAGCGCTCCTACGCTCGGCGCCTTTGGTCGTAGGCGCCGCCTCGTTCCAGTCGGCGTCCAGTTGGCGTCGGGCCACGTGGACCGCGTGCCGTGAAGCTCTATCTCCATCGGACCCGTCCTGAGTTGACGTATTCATCACCCTGTTCTGTTTTCTGTAGCTTTTCAGTCTCGGAACCGCAGCACGTGGACCACAGCCCAGAGGTTTTAATCATTTTCCACCTCCTCATCGCGATCACTCATCGGTTACTGCTCCTCCGTTTGAAATGGCGTGTGCAGATGGTTTATTATGTCTGATCCATCCTCTCGCCGCTATTCATTTCTCTTTTTGGCACTTTCTCCTAAGAGCGACATCTTTTTCCTAATTTTCATTTTATTCCGCAGACCGCCTCCTTCGCTTTCCACTCCACTCGTTTCAAAGAATAGGGCAGAAGATGTGCGAGACTCAGCCGACCTATTAGTTTTGCTCGGAATATTGGTAGTAATGAAGCTAATGTGTCCGACTGAAGCGCTCCCTGCGGAGCTTCCTCCGCTTTAAATCTAGACATTCTCCTCCTTCGCTTTCACTATGTGTTGCTTTTACTTGCAACCAGTTCATCCGGCTATTGATTCCTCCACTCACTCTACTGTATAGTCCGGTGAATAGAACAGGGACAAAGAGACACCAGATAGGGGAGGAGAGGAGGAGAGGCTGTGTCACTTAGGGTTTTGTGCGCTATTGACTGTGTGTGGATTGAATTCAGGCCAGTCGTCGGCGACTGTGCCGTAAATCACAGAGGATGAGGAAACCAAACCATTTAAAGGGGGGGCCGGCCCTCGAGACGTATGGAGCTCTGAGGGGACACGCCGGTAGAACGTAAGTGCGAATAAAAGCCGGACCTCCAGCTCGTCCTCCGAGTGACGCCGGGACGAGGGAGGCGGCGGAGGAGGCGGCTCCTTCCGAGCGACTCTGCGAGATAAAAAGCGATTAGAGGCGAGCGGCGGGGGGCGACGCCACGCTGCGCTCTGCCTCCAGACGGAGCGGAGCAGCGAGTGTTAATCCCAACGTGTTGCCTCCTTCCACCGGGGCCGCGTGTCCTCTTTGTGTGGCTGTCGCTGACTCCTGACCCGACTTCTGGAGGACACAAAGCCCATTTCTCGCTGTGTTTGTTTGCACGCTGGGACGTGGACTCGGCTCCGTGAAGCCTCGCTCCCCCGTTTTTCCGGGACAACGGCGACGTGGGCCTTCATTCGCCGCCTGATCGCGCCCGTTTCCCCCCGAACGCGGTCCAACGCGAGCGGCGTGACGGGTCCTCGCGGGCCTGAACGGTTCCGCGTTTACAATAAACGCCTCCCACAGACCACCACCTGCCATGACGCCAGGCAAAGCAGAGGAATTAAAGGCTTTCAGGCGAAGGCTTTCTGCTCCAGACAGCTTTCAAAGGGGAGATGTTTGCTATTCATGCTGAAGCGCCGGTGGGTGTTTATAGTTGTGCTCTGTCTTTTCCTCCTCTACGCACGTTTCAGAGCAGCCCCGTGTTTTCCGGGCTGTGAATGCAAAGTCACCGCTGGGTTCGGTGCGAGTCTTCTCCTCTCTCCATCCTTCTGTCCTCCTCCCACGTTCTCTCTTTTCTGCGTTTCCTCTTGAAAAAAAACAAAAAATAACAAAGGCGGTCTCTGGAGTTTGTATTCACCTTCACTCTGAAAAAGGTGTTTGTTTGTTTTTTTTTGTTGTTCATCCCTCATGAGATGGAGGCTTTCCAGTGTACAGTCTGGCTTTCATTATTTACTCCCCACACAAACACCCAGATCCACATCGGCAGCTGTTACCAGACTAAACTGGCCACCATTCAAATTGTCCTCAAAGTTATTTTGTTACAATTTAGATTAGAAAGAAGTAGTTTGAAAGGGCGTCTTCCTGGACTCTGTTCAGACTCCACTGGTGATGATGCAAGAAAGACACACACACACACACACACACACACACACACACACACACACACACACACACACACACACACACACACAGCAGATCGCGTAAACCACCGTTCCTTTATGAGGAATCTGATAATTAGTCTGGACCAGGTCCAAGTGGATCCGTCAGACTGAAATAGAACCATTACCGTCCTCGCAGCGTTCTTCTCTCTAACCTCGTCCTGTTGACGTGTATTGTCGTACGTTTAATTAAGTTTGCCGGCGCCGCTAGAATCGGCTCCCTCTTGATGTTTAGGTGCTAATTGTCTCTCTTCTCTGTGTCTGTCTTCCCCCGGGACGCTGTCTTCTGATCTGCTGCACGCCGGGCCTCCGTGGATCTGCAGGTAAAGACTGTAGTGTGCATTCACTAATAAGGTGTGGGAGGAGATCTGCATGCGAACACAGCAATGGAAGCTAGTGATCGGTCGGCACGTCCCGCTTGATTTAAATATGCTTAATTAAGATGAAGTGAAAGTATTCACATTACGTTAAGCTGCTGATGTGCTGCTGTTCTGGGTCCCTGTAGACTGGTGGGTGTTACAGTATTTTATTTTAAAATAACCCCTAAAATGCTTTAAATTCTCCCAAACACGTTATCAGAAATACTGTAGGACTGATTGCATAATTACAGTACATCACATTATATAATTAATAAAGCAGTTCTGCAGGGTAAACTTGAACCAGTGGGTGGTAGATATATGAAACTGCATAATGTTTAAAAGAAAAACCTTTACAAGCTTTGAGACAGCTCCACAGTCAGCATTGTGTAGCATGTAGATACAGTACATGTTCGTTCTAGCAGCTTTGCATTAAAGTAACTGTTTGCGCCGCGACTCAAACGAAGTGAAAGCAATTATCCCCTGGAAGGGTGGAAAAACACATTTAACCATTAGAGCGCGGCTCGTATTGATTGGGTGGCTGGTCAATAACGCCGGCTTACTGGGCTGACTGTGGAAAATCCACCAGTATGACCCGTAATGTTTGTGTTGAAGACATGAAAGATTATAGACAGTTACAAGATTTACTGCAAAATATATATTATCATCCAAAATTCTGGGTTGAATGTAGACCTTTATCAAACCAGCTCCAGGTTTTTTAGTATGTATCTGCATATTTTTCCCCTTTGTGATGTCATACAGGAAGCAGTGACCCATGAAGTCAGCTGGTTCTGGCCAACCACTGTACTGGCTTCATGTACTCAGACAGAGCAGTGACAGGTTTCTGGATGCTGTTACAGCCTGTTTTACACCTGGAACACGTGTGTGAGACCTTCAGCCGTGATCAGAAACATACAGGAGCGATCGCTCACTGCCGCTGACTCACACAGGCGGCGTTTTGTTGCGCAGAGCCCGGGTTGAAGGGCTGCTCGTCATCACCGCCGGTGCTTCTCCCACAGAGAAGCTCTCTGCACATTATTGGACGTGACGTCATTGAGAGCGCGCTCTAAAACTGGATGCGTTCGGTTGCCAGTGAACGCGCCCGCTTCCGGGTTGCGCCGGCGCCAGGGTTTTTGGCCCCATGCGGCGGCGGCCATATGGTCAGAGTGTGTGTGTGTGTGTGTGTGTGTGTGTGTGTGTGTGTGTGTGTGTGTGTGTGTGTGTGTGTGTGTGTGTGTGTGTGTGTGTGTGTGTGTGTGTGTGTGTGTGTGACGGATCTGCACCGGGGCAGAGCGGCTTCTTTTTTCCCGTCCAACCTGCGCTGTCAGATTTATTCCCGCACTGATGCTTAACGCGCGCTGTGATGAGTCCGCTCGCTGCGCGCGTTGAATTGTTGAGCTCCTTTGGTTTCTCTGATAAATGGGTTTGTTCGTCTCTGACAAGGAGCGTGAGGGAATTCACTTATTCTCTGTGGCACCACAGCACCAGACCCAAATGTCTTGTACTAGTGCTCTGAGTTCTGCTACAGGCTGAGCTGCAGCTTTACACATTATCTAATTACAGAGTGACTGGGAGCTTCAAGGAGCTTCATTTTAGCTAAAACATGGAAGGCAGCGGCTTTAAGGTGCGCGGAGGTTGCGGCTGTAAAAACGAGCGGTCGGAGAGTTTCATTTTATGTAAATATTTCCCAGTTGTGCTTTATGATAATTTGGAAGCGCTAATATACCATAAAGCAGAAGATGTTAACAGAAGAGCGGAAAGGTCAAAGTAATCAGAAATTAAGTGCTCAGAGGGTTGATGAATCCTCCACACTGTCTACATGCTCCACTAATGATTTGACTTTTCATGCCAAACTGCGTCGTCGTCCTCTCACTCGCTTTCTGACTTAATCTATTTGATGTGTTATCATCACGAGTGCGCTCGCGCTGCTAGAATTTTAATCCGCGCCCGAGCAACGCTGCTTCCTCCGAGTGCCTGTTGTTAATTCTGCCTCCTCGCTGTGTTTACAAGAGCCGGTTTATTTCCTCCCCATGAAATCATTCTTTTCGTGCAACAGTATTTATAGTACATGAGGGCAAAATGCAATTATGGGATGCACTTTATTGTTCGTGCATCCCACAGTAAACACCGAGAACAAACGCCTCAGACTAGCATTAATATACAGCAGGCCAGTGCATTAAAGAAAGACTTGGCACCATTATTAGTTTACAGCTTCACTCTCAACCAAAGCTATGTTTTTATCAGATTAGCACGGCAGAACAGAGGAAGCAGAGCCTCCCACCGCAGCCCATCTGTGATTCAGAGCTTCTGAGGAAGCAATACATTCTGTGTGAGCGGAGAGCGAGTAGATATCCCCAAATAGAAACCATATCAGATATTAAACTCTTTCTCCGTCAAACCCTTGACAGTTCTATATCACCACTTTAAAATGGGACCAGGTTGATCCATAAAGCTTTTAGGCTTGTTTTTTTTTTTTTTTTTTTTTTTTTTTTACTGTTTTGCTCCTGAAAAGAGAAGAAGCACTGTCGTCTCCCATTGTGCTGTCATTGCTCCGGCCTTTCAGGATCAGATTATGCGCTGAATGTCTAAGTACCTTTTGGATTTAGAAAGATTCCAGGAAGTTCAGGGTTTCTGCCAGAGGAAGCAAGTCATGCAAATGTCTATGAATCTGCCTAAAATATGTTTTCTGTGTCATTACTGCCCCCCCCCCTCTCTCTCTCTCTCTCTCTCTCTCACTCTCTCTCTCTCGCTCGCCCGCCCAGCCTGAGTCAGGTTTTTTTAGAAAAACAACCAGCTGTGTATGTTTTGCTCCTTCGCTGACGGCCATATGGTCCCTGTGTCACACCGTCACCTTTGTCTCCTAATAACCTTTGGTTTCGTCTGTTCCCAGGATTTCTGAGCGGCGCCGGTCGCGCCCGCGTCGATGCAAGGCGAGCGCCGTGTTTGTTTGCGCTCCGTCAGAACCGTACAAACGTGTAAACCGGGTCACAGATCCCCGTTGCTGCTTAAAGCATGAAAACACGAGCTGGACCCACACCAGCTATACATTACATCCTTTGCCATGTCCTACTTATCATTTTCTTGCTGGGTCTCCATTTTTTTCCTTTTTAATGGAATACATAATGTATTACCTGTGCGCTCTTGCAGCCCGTGGAGAATTGCTTATGTTGACGATTCGAGCTGCTATTAAAACAACCTCATTTCAGCATAGTATTGATTTTGGGCTCACACAATAACACACGGTGGGACTTTGTTATGTTTCTGAGCGTAAAAAGAAGCAGTGGTTCACTTTTCAGCTCGTCTCCCTATAAATATGCTGCACTGCACGTTCTCCCGCCAGGTTATTTTCACACACGCACACTCGCACCAGCGCCGCTGCCACGCGCTCGTCCTGTTGCTCCGTCGTGTGTGTTTTTTTCTAGCAAACCCCTTGTTTTGTGCGCGAGCCAGGCACCGGCTGACCCCCTGAAACGCCTGTGACAGAAGCTGCTCATTGGCATTGCAAAGTAACTGCCTGCGTGTCACAGGGTGTGTGTTAAAGAGAAATAAAAATGAGCGCGTGTCAGGTCGGTGCACAGGTGAGGACCTGTGTGTGTGTGTGTGTGTGTGTGTGTGTGTGTGTGTGTGTGTGTGTGTGTGTGTGTGTGTGTGTGTGTGTGTGTGTGTGTGTGTGTGTGTGTGTGTGTGTGTGTGTGTGTGTGTGGGAGCTTCAGCTTGATGACC
>NC_040893.2:14268048-14278048 GCF_900634795.4 Betta splendens
GTTTGTTTTGTGTGTTACTACACATCAGGCAGGTTTATGGGACTGAACCAACCTTTTATGGAGCAAAGCAGTGTTTTTCCATTTATTATTCTTTTAAATTCCATGAAACTGAAGCGGTTTGATGGTCAGAGCCAGTGAGCGTGTGCCTGTACGGAGCTGTAAGACAGGTGGCAGCCAGCAGATGTCTCTCCAAGCCCAGCGAACCGGGGCGCTCCCACCGACGCCCCGCATTCTAAATCCTTCCCCGCTCACGTGTCGTCAGACTAACGTCTTATCAGAACGCGGGAGCGCTGATGAAAACGCATCTGTGGCATCGCTTTGAAGGAGACAGTCAAGTCTCACGGATGGCGCTTATCAGAGATCTCCTCACGAGGGAGGGTGGCAACTGAATCACTAATCCGGCTCCTATCTGATCCATTTTGATCCATCAAGTAGAACTAAGATGGAAATATCACTACACCCCCACCCCCCCACCCCCCCTCTGTGGACCAGAGACACCACAGCCATTGGAACACATTTAGGATTTACTCTTCCTGCTGTTGGATCTTAATTTAATGGTTTGATTTATTATTTTGAAGTGGCGGGTTTTCAGTGACATCCCATTAATGCTCTACAAGTCAATCGGACCATTAAAAAATCCATCAGTGTTACAGTCATGTCACAGTTCTGTGCTGTGTGACAGTTACAGTATATGTCATTTCCTTATTCGACCAATGGTCCAGGTTCATTCTGGATGTTTAACCTTTAACAAAAGACTCATTTCTCTGAACTGTGGAAATCCTGCAGCTCAGCGTCCACATATTGACTCACAAGACAGCCCATAATTTGTGTATCCAACGGCAACAGCAGAGCTTAATGAAAGCAGACAAGCCGTACTTCCTCTACAGCCGCGCTCCGTATGGAGGTGGTGACCCCTTAGTAGTATTTACTTATTCATGGTCTTTTTACTGGATTTTTACTGACTCCTCTCACACAATGAGACAGAGAATGCTGCTCTTTTAACCGCTACAATAAAATAATGCGTTTGCGTTCGTTTCCTCCCCCTGTAGATTCCTGTATACGTTCCCCTATTCTCCTAATTGTGCCGCACGCGTCACATGGAGCCTGTTTCCTCTTTCTGTTTCTCTTCATTAACGCTATCAGCGGCGACGCACTTAAAAAGGCTCACGCTCTGTTTGAAGACGCCGCGCTGCTCGCGAGAAAGTGCTGCGTCGAGGAGAAAGCGCGCGTCCCGCTGCACGAGGGCCCCCGTCCGGAGGGAAGGCGCTCGGTGTAATCACTGCACTTTGTTTCAAGTGGAAACGATTCGTTTTGGAAATCAATTTAAAGCTTTGCTTTGGCTTCATTAAAAGTTCTGAGGAGATTCTAACCCTGTGTCGGCCACTTTTCAGTTTCTCTTCAGACTTCTTAGGCCGAATCAAAGTAGAAAGTTTCATATTTATTTTATGGGCTTTCTTTGAAGGAAGGGAACTATTAGAGCCCTTTTCATGGGCTGAAGAGGTCAAACAGAACAAGCCTCTTTAAGCACAACATGTTTAACTGTCATTTGTTGTCCACTGAATTCAACTCACGTACGAGCGGCTCAGGGAAATATGGAAAACAGATGCGTTCTTGACTCAACCTCAGCCCAATGCCCTGGGACCTTTAATCCATCCATCACCCCGCGTTTTCCCTTTCTTCATCTTGACCCGGAATAAGGAGGGAAAGCGCTCCACGCGGGGCCGCCGTCGACCGGCGCCGGGAATCAGTCAGCGTTTGGACTCGTGAAACATCCTTCAGCCGTGACATGATGAAAAGCTCAATTCGACCCGAGTCAAATAATTCACCGCTTTTTATGAGCGTCCTTGTCAACCGGCGAGGTGATGATTGGGTAGAAACCGGAGGATGAGAGTCGGTTGTGCCTGAACGGCTCCGAGAGGGAAAAACAAAGACTCCAAGCTCCGTCCACAGCCTGTTGTACGGGACGAATAACAATAGGCAGTAACGTCTTTAACCCTAGAATTAATTTCATGACTCACACTAAGTAGCTGCTGTGAAAGCGACTGAGGGAGGAATCAGTCTGCTCTTTAGCATAATTTAATATCATTTGCTCGTGGAGGTAGTGTTCATTTTTCACATCTCCATCGGCTTATTGCATCTCTTCCCACAACCACTGTAATTGTCTTACTCCACTAATTATCCTTCACTGGTTGAGCTGCGAATGATAAACAGTCATTAGCCTCACCGTGAGCTGCTTGACAGGCGCACGCACACCTTATGCACGAGGCAGGGGCGAAAAGATTCCGTCGAAATCAATGTTTTGAAGGCGAGGTGTGACCGCGCTTTTCATTTGGTTCTAGTTCCCCATGAGAAGCCGCGTTCACGGCGCAGAGCCTGCGAATCAGAGGAGGGCGACTGAAGGCGCCGTTGCCACCGCCTCGCAATCATTTGGGGAAAATTGCATTTGATTTGCATCAGCTCGTTCCCCTCACATTTTTTGCACACATTAATGGTGCAATCTGCATAATGGCATAATCAAGCAAGTGTTTTAATTGAACGCGACCTGCTGGCTCCTGCAGGACCTCTGTCCCGCCAGCGGAGGTGTCACTCCTCCAGTCCAGTCGCCAGCATGATTTTCTGTCAGACGATGATGAATCATTAATCATTCTCAGTGTTTCGAGACAATCCCACTCAGTCGCAGCAGATTATTCAGATTATCCATCCTATGGTTTTTTGTAACGCTGTACTGTAAACAGCAGCACCTTTTTGTTTTCACAGGGATCATGAATGCTGATTTGCATTCATTATCTGCCCGCTGCTCTGGGTTATTGCTTCTCCCAGGCTACAAGGTGCCCTCTAATGCCTTATCAATGAGAGCCATCGATATCCTTGGAATCACACCAAGCGTCAAGTGGAGGATCGATGGCTGAATGAAGCTCCGGACCGCGCGCTGAAGGTGATCAGCGCCCACCGGGGCCGAAGATTTGTGCTGGTCACTCACACAGAGTCTGGTTTGCGTTGTCTCTCTTCGATTGTGCGCCTCGGCTGGTGTGCAACTCGCCGTCTTTAAGGCGTGATCAGTGGAACGCGATGCACTTTGCGTCTGCGAGTCTTTTCATGAGCTAAAACCTAAAGACGTCCCACTACATCATATCCAAACAAAATGAGTTCTGCTATCAAGGAGCCGGCTGCCGCACTACATCAGCGGCGTAGATGTGTCTATACGTCACTTAAGGCGTAAACACATAATATCGCAGCCCGTTATCCATCACAACTTGCTGACAGAGCCTCAGAGGAAGGAGTTGACAAGTGAGAGACGGCGCTGTGGTGGTGGTGGGAGCCTCAGCTCACTGTAGCTCCGGGGGGTAAATAGAGGCTCGTAAAGCGCACGGCTCCCTGCCTCCGTGCTAATGTATGTTATGGCATGCTGTATATAACACACTGAGGAGCGTGTGGATGGATTAACCCACTCACCAGCCAGTCAGGGGCACTAAAGCATCTCCGCTCCAGGCACTGCCTTCCTCTGTTTATCCACTTTCCTCTCTGCTCCTCTCTTCTTCTCTGTTCCTCCTCTCTCCTCCACTCTCCGCCCCGGGGTGCACTTGTTGGTATCAGGCGGAGGCTCGCCTCCAGGCACGGCTTTGGAGCGGGGGAAGCTGCGTGGCGCTCTCGGGTTTCCTATATCGGGCAGGAGACTTTTAGAGCTGTGGGCATGTTGAGGAGCAGATAGAGACGTGGGAACGTGCGCTTCAGGCATTTCAGCTGTTTGGTTAGTTTTATTGGGGGCAGGTGTGCAGGGCTGGACCTTCTGTGAGGAGCCCTGCGGGTTCTGGGTCACTGTGGTCAGAGCCTCGGGAGCCTAAATCCAAGAACCCAAAACAAAGCTACAGAGTTCAACAACCGGAAAAGCAGGTTCCCAGGAACAGGACAAACGGGAAGATGGGGAATTAAAATCCGTTTAATATCAACCTATCATCAGCTGCCTTTGACGCCGGCCCGCGGCATCAACCTTGCGTGTCTGGAGCCGTCGTCCTCGGCAGATGTGCCTCGTGCACGCGTCACCTGTGTGAAAGCTGCAGCCGCTTCGACCCCGGCGACCTCGGGTGTGGAGACAAATAACAGGCGCTGATTGGAGTCAAGGAGCGCGTTCTGCTTTTATCTGCCCCGTCCTCCCCTCTGTCGCCCGCTTCTCTCTGAACATGGAAACATGTTCAACATTTTACGTTATAACGGACGTTTAGATTTGAATGTAATACAATGAAAGTAGTAACCATCATCAATTACTAAGGAGCATTTTTGTTTAGTTGTGTATTTTTTTGTTATCGGTGTTTGTTTTGTATATAAATTTCCATAGGAAACACCCAGTTGATGGAACAATGGTCGCTGTTGTCTTGGCAACAAATTATAATCCTTGTCTCATTCTTGACCACAGTGTCGTCGCTCACTCCGTCTCTGTCTATATTTGCTCTGATTCTGCTCTGAAGCTCCATCCAGCACCTGCTACTGAGATTTTAGGCCTCCGACAAGTGAGCCCTCGGAAACGCAAAGAAATAGTTCTGTCCTGAAACGAGGGACAATCTTGTAAATGTGTTTCTTTATTTGTGCCTCTATTTTTTTTCTTCAGCAATTCCCGTCCACATCTCGTCTACGCTCGTTTTTTTTTTTTTAGCACAACTCTGATTGAAGCGAAGCAATCAGGGCTGCACAGGGACGCGGGCGCTTTGATCTGGACCGCTTTTATAGGCATGCAGGCCTTTTATGGTCACACACACACACACACACACGCACACGCGCGCGCTAACGACCAGCGGGACGTTCTTGGTGTCATCGTCCACAGACCAACAGATTATGGGCTTGTATGTAGAATATATGACCTCTGACCTCAGGCCGCTGGAGTGGTGGGGGGTGGGGGAAGCCGTGTGCCGCATCCGCATGGACGTGGACGCTATCGGACATGTAAATGCGCCGATACTGATGCCCTTCGTCTGCTTGTCTATTTAAATGAAGGACTCCCGCTCTGACGATTCAGCTCTTTTGCTAAATCGTGTGCCGCACGAGTGTGTGTTGGACGGACTCTTTGCATGAACGATGTACAAATCCAGGAAATCCTTAGAGTCAACTGAGTTAATGTGCTCCCGGTTTGGCTTTTATGCGACCTGGTTATCAGTGTTTACAAGCCACGGCAGCTGTGTGCGCTTAGACAGGGGCGCTGCAGATGGTGCATTCAGGTGCTCTGTGGTCCAGACGTCCGATTCTCGCGATCATCCAGAAGACTCCACCTTCCTCAGTCTAGAGGAACTGGATGTAGGTGCTTTCAGCCTCTTGGGCATCTTTATCTGTAGGTGCTGCGTTAAATACAGATGTCCATAAATGTCCGCCCATGTACACAATGTACATGAATGTGTTTTTACAGTTCATCATAAACAGCTCTAAAACCTGTGGCTGCCAATTAACCCCTGGTTTTTGGCCAAAGGGCTTCACCAATAGACGCTCCTGATGGCGCACGATCCAAATGACAAATGTCAAGCGGTGAATAATTGATGGATTGACGCGGCGCCAACCCACCCCCCCCACTTCCCCCCGCACTCATAACTCCTGGTTCCGCTCAGCTGGGTCATTTCAGAAGCGTTTGATCTGCCAGGACCGGCAAATCAGCCGGATCAGCGTCACGCTCAGCTCCGAGCATCCGAGTTCAACACTACTACGGCTGAAGCAACTCATTGCTTTGGTACCGTTGTACTTCAATCCAGTCAAAACATGAAGGTGCAGGCGTGTGGGTGACACCCCCCCCTCCCACACCCAGCCACCCTCTCCCGACTCCGGGCTCCTGCAGGGAGTGTTGCCAGCAGGCCTCCAGTCAGCGTGATGTATTTATCGCTGCCTCCCCACTCATGACTGATGCTTTTCCATTAACACTGTGGGGGGACGTGAGCGTTTTAAATCTCCAGTGCGGGCTTGCGTGGCCGCTACCTGAATAAATCCCCCCCCCCCCCCCATGCTCCTCTCTCTCCCTGTATCTCTGTTACCATCGGCCGATCATACCTCACCCGTCCCCGCATTCGCGCCTCCTCTGCGCCTCCTCTACTGTATGTGGAGCCTGAACGCAGCCCGTTCGGCGCTTCGATAACCCCCCAGGTTCTTCTCTAAGTGGAACGCAGCGGAATGGAATGCGGTGAACGCTGCCACTGGGGGGAATGAACGCCGCATCCAATCACTCACCTTCATCCCTCCCCACGTTTTGGCCCCAACTATTGTCTTTATTGAAGGATTGAAGCTGAAGACTTTTATTCCCCCTTTCTCTCCTTCTGCCATTGGAGCTGGCAAAACCTAGTCAAACGCAATAGAGAGCTGTCACTTTCGATCAACGTGATAGCGATGGGTTTTTTATCCAGCGCGAGCTCCTTCTTCAAGTGGCGCTTTATGGAAAGTAATTTCCTTTCAGTTTGTTTTTAAAGACGGGGTACGAGGGCTCCGGCGAGGAGCGCGAAGCGAACAGAAAGTACAGGATCTTTTATTCTGAAGAACCTACAGGAGGAGGGTCAATAAGAAAGTAAACATTTGGCTTCAACAAACACAAATGAAACGCCGCGCGTGCCTGTCAGCCGGCGGCAGGTTTGAACAGCGGCAAAAAGCCTCCCATTCATCTCTGTTCCCCGCGAATTCTCTCGCCGATCAATCACTTCCCGGGTCAGAACAGACGGATGGAAATTAAACACCTTTGTCAAAGTAGCAACATTGGCAATTAAAAGAGAATCATAGGATGTGAGCCGGCACCTATCAGGCTCGCGCGCGCTTTCAATCTCTATGCTAATTCGTCTCCTACTGAAGAATCCTGCAGAATTGTTCAAACCGAGTTAGTGAAATAAATGAGGCTCCAATCACCAGTAACTATGGGAACAAGCCCACATGCTACAGCAGGCAACACACCAGTACAGTTTAGGCAGCTCATCAGTGGGAAGAGGGATGCGTGTGAAGTCCTGGGTTCGTGAGCTGAAATTTGCATTTCTGATTTGGGTAAATTATTAGTTATTTACATATTTATTTGTCGTTTCAACGGTTTCGCCTATTTTTTTCTTATATTCCTGATCCATTTTATTGGTAGAGGCCACGCGTGTGACACGTGACACGGAGCCATTAAAGCTCTATTCTTGTCAATCAACGCCCCATCAGCGCAAATGACGAGAACGCCGCCGGGCGGCGGCGGCCTCGGACGCGCATTGTTCCCTCCATTTCCCGCCGCGGGTGTTGAACACTCCCTTTATTGGCGTCTCGCAGCGAAGCCGCCTAATGCAATAATAATCAGGCGACAAAGGCGGAGAGTTTTCGTGCAGAACAAATCGCTCCTTACGCTCATGGATGTGTTTAAATGCGCCTCCTTTTCGCGTCGACTGCGCGTGCTGCGCTGTGACGCGGGTCCTGACTGAACCGAACCGACGCCATTTAGCGCTTTTTGGGTCTGAAGCAAAGCAAAGGGGGCCTAAACGCTGGCAGGTGCCGCTCCTCCACATCTGCTCCTGTCAGATGTGTGCAGAATAACAGAAGAAACGGCACCAACAAAGTTTCTGCCACATCTAAGATACAGCATTGTTTGATTGTGCGACAGGTTTTCTTTTCTCTCCCCTCGACGCCCTTTTCATCATTTGAACAGTTTCTGCCTGTAGCAGCACCGACTGATGGGTCCGGCACCAGAATAGATGATGGAGCCGGGGGTCTCGTAGCTAAGATTCACTCCCACCTGGGACGAACGCCCCCTGTGTTTATATCTGACTCGATGTTACATAAATGCGCTGTAATGCTGTGGATGCTGAGTCCTGACGGTGTTCAAATAGTGTTACTCTCTATTCATGAAAATGTTTAAAAAAAAAAGGGACAACAAAGTCAATCTAAGTAGCGCTTCTTTTCTTTGAGACAGTGCAGTTAATTCCCCTTCAGCTGCTCCCGGGAAACGTTCACACGAGATGAGCTGCGGAAAAGTCTCCATTTGAGCTGTATTCAGAAATCTCTTTGTTCCCCTCCGCTGGGTTCCAGCCGGGCCCAGCACTGCTATGAATAGAAAATCTGATGGTAATGTAAAGTACCGCTGTGCCCGTGCGTGAGCGTGTGCGCACGTGGGCACATGACACAATATGTCCATCCAGCGGTTTGATCATCGCTCCTTCATTACAAACTCCGCGGATCAAAATAAAAGCTGCCCTACATACGCTGGGTTGAAAACAGCAGCCAGCAAAACAGAGAAGCAGCCGAATAGCAGGAAAACATTGTTGGGTTTATATTTAATATTGTATTGATTTATCCTCATTTTTGATAACGCTGCAGATTCCTGTCAGTCACCAAATATTTATTCACCTCTTGTTCTAAGGGAATTTACTGTAGGCTTCAACATATTCATGAAGTCACATTACAAATTTGCCTCAAGGTGCTTCACGGCGCTATTAAATTGTGTAATGTTTTGTTTCTGAGCTTAAATGATTAATTAGTGGAGAAATATGAACTGATAATCACACACAGGCCTAAACACGCGTTTGCCTCCATCTACTGTAGTGTCTCGGATGTCTATCTCTGTTGGTGCGTCAGGTGTAATTACTGTATGTTGAGACGACATGATTCTGAGTGAATGCTAATTATGATCCAGGTGTTTGCTTCCCGCCCGTCTCCGTTATCTTTTTTTTTTCTTCTTTTTTGCCCTCGTGGATTCATTAATTCATTAGCTGCTTCCTGCCTCGGCTCCCGAGGACTGTGACCTGATGACGCCGGGGCGCGCGGCGCTGACTGCTCTGCCGATAGAGGCCGCGCACCGACATAGATCACGATAAGGAGGCTCTGAGTGTGTGGCCTTTGTGTGGGGGTGTGTCCGCGTGGCATCGATTTGCCCTGATCTTTGTGCGGCGGTGGCTGCTCCTGTAATTACTGTGTAATTAAGTAACGGAAGCAGTTAAAGGAAGCGTTTGCATATCAGACCTGGTGGTTTCATAAATAAAACAGAGACCATCTACGTTAATGTGATCTTTAAGTCTCTCTGCATTGTTACAAAGTCTTTAAACTTCCTGCTACTTTGGGGATCACCTTCCCTCTGTCCAGTCAAGGTTACATCAACAGTGTAAACCGAGGCCGAGACGAGAATCTGCGGCCGGCAGTCGTGATTTGCTGTTTAAATTTTCACGATGCAATCTGGGGATCCCGGCGCGGGACCCGCGACCGCCTCGACGCGCCGCACGCAGACGCAGCTTAATTGAGAAGAGATTCATCCACTCTGACATTCACAGTGAACTTTGAGATTAAAGATTGATGATGAGCTAATGCTTCTATCAGATTAATCTAATGATAGGGAGATTAAATTTGAATATTTCCTGGGTTTGGTTTTGATGGCATAATTAATGTGGCCCCGAGTGAGGAGCATCAAAGAGACGGCATCCGGTCCCCACCGCGTCAGGAAAACCCGAATAGAGGTCGCACGTCGTCGACCTCTTTGGCACCTGGTGCAATAAAACCGCTCCATTTTCTAGCATTAGCGCTGTGAGTTATTAAATATCATAGGATGACGAAGACTGACGGTTGCTGTGCAGTAGATCCACTTAGAGCGCCCCGAACACGCGCCGAAGCCGCCGCACATTAAGCGTGAATAGGAGTTATTAGGAGCAATTTAGGTGTAAGCCCCTCAATCGGAGCTACCTGGAAGACGTCTTTATCCCAGGCCGCCATCGCCTCCGGCACAATGCGGCCTCGGCGGACGCGACGACACGCGCCGCCGCGGCTAAACGGATTAGTGCTGTCGCGTCTCGCCCGCCAGCGCTCGCCGCCGCAGGAGCTCACGGCCGGAAACGCTGGTCCTCACGCCGGCGCCGATGGTGCCAGGCTCACCCCCCCCCCCCCCCCCCCCCCCCCCCCACACACACACACACACACACACACCTTCCTCGCTCACACCCCGCTTCTCCTTCCGAGCCTTTTTCCTCTCGCTGCGTGATTAGTCAGTTTGAGAGCAGGTCTGCAGTGCTCTGATAGCATCCGTCTCCCCGATGCT